>NW_020884886.1:7254546-7317780 GCF_003945725.1 Corapipo altera
TGTCACTGCTCCTATGCAAGGCTACAGTAGGTGACAGTCTCTTTACTCCATTTTAAGGTTTTCCGTGGCAACCATTACATGGGGTCTGACAGCAGTTTAACTGGGATAAATCATTGTTGCTACTGAAGGGCACAGCTTTAGTTGTTTATTCTTACCCCTTCCCTTGAGCGGACATGAACATTCATGGACCTGCAAGGTCAACTGGGTCTGGCAATGGTCTGGTTAGGAACTAAACCCCCAACTGTAGTTTTCATGGATATGAGATCCCTGTTGGGTGCACCATATGTTTTCCTGAGTGCTAGTGCTAGCACAAGAGAGGGGAAAGGAAATGGGAAGGGGGGAAAGGAGACTGGCTTAGCTCCTTCAGCAGCAGTGTGGATCTAAACTGAATGAAAGTAACTGGAGAATCATGACATGAAGGGTCATGTTGCATTCAGTTCAGACAGGATGAATTATTGCTGCATTGATCTGAGCACTGGAAATGTCAGTATTTAGCAGTCGTTTAAAATTACTACTCTTTTCAGTTCCTTACAATTTCTGGACATGAAATAATCTTCAGATTTCTGTAACAGAGCTTCATGAACTGAATGCCTCAAAGCCATCTCTGGAAAAAAAAGGGCAGTTAGTCTGTTTAATTTTTAGACTCCATTGCTTGTGTTTAAAAACTTAAGCAGTATTTTGCACTTCCATGGTTGTTTTTTTACATGTCCAGAGTTTTGGCTCTGGTTGGGGATCCACTTGTAGCTGAGTTTCCTTTCTGTGTCTGGCATCATGTGGTGGTCAGTAATCACTCAGCCCTTACAATGCTTGCATTGGGTGTTATTTTGAGGTGTATTATCTTGCTTCTGGCTCTATATTCATGTTATTCCTTGGTCAGTTTGTTGAATCTGATATCTGGCTTGTTATACAGCCTTTGAGCACCACTTGCTGCTAGTAGACCATCAAAAGCACGATTTTTGCTACTACTTCTGGGGGAAAAAAAAGGCAAGCACCCCTATTATTCTGAAGGGAAAAGGCTGAAATCTTGTCTTTCCTCATTTTGTTGCTGTTGAATGTGCATATCATACCCGCTGGAAGGGTGATACCTATTCTCAGAGAAGTCTGACCCAGTGCCATGAAAGAGACCATGGTATCCTGGGGGTCTAAAGGCTAAGTAGTTGAGGCATAAAAAATTATATTTTTCTATGTCTTCACATACAGACTAAGTGAACTGTTTTAAGTGTGTCAGCTTAAATAACACTGAGGCTCCTAATTCTGTCACTTTTACCTGCATAGGTTCTTTTTTTTTTTTTTTGTTATAAAAACCTTCACAGGTGTTCTTTTTGAACCATCAAGAAATGTCTAGGAGTAGTTTGTCTTCTGGTGATAGTTATCTTAGGTAAGGACATGGGATATGTATGTATTTATTTGAGATATATAGAAAATACTTAGAATATTTATATATATATCTCTGAAAGAATTTTTACTTTGCAGGAAAGCCCAGGTAGAGTGAGATAACCACTAAGATTACTGGCTAGTTTCATCATGGTACACCTTTTTGTTCCACAAAGGTCAGTATATTTCTCTCTCTACTATTTTCCATGAAATAACACTTTTACACTCTGTATTAAGAAAGGGACGATCATTAAAAAACCCCAAACAATTCCAAACCCTAGATGTTAGGAGTTCTTGTATTTCCAGTGGACCTTACTGGTTTATTCAGCTCATATTTCAGTGTCTTGTTTGGTTTATTGCATTAAGGATAACACTAAATAAACAAAGACAGACAGACTCCATGAGATCTCTTAAAATGGCAGATTAGATGCACTTGGATGAGAACTCTGCAACGTCTTCACTATCCATTCATATTATTATAGATTTAATGTAAAAACTGTTTAAGACTGTAATTGTGAAACATAGTAGAGCTCAGTAGAACTTCTTTTACCCTTCAGGATTTATTTTGTATCTGTTCTGGTGTTGGAAACAACTATGGGTGAGGCCTATCTAAGGAAACAATGAAAAGAACAATCCTACTTGTTAATCTGGTTTTTCTGTGTTCCTCTATATTCCACAATCGTTTCACTTTGTATCACACACTGAAACTTAACTGAGCTTTTTTCCCTGAAATCTGTCTTCCTGAAGTCTACCCTAAAGATAGACTCTCAGTCCTCTCTGCAAGGATACCAGCTACTCCTTTCCAACAGGTTTATTTTTTTCTTCTTTGATATGAAAGGATAAACTTTGCAGAGTACCTGTAAAGAAGAGAGGTAGAGAAACCAATTGAACAAGTAGAAATTACCAAATTGTGTTTTCTTTGAAAACGAAAACCCACACAGACAAAGATTATACTCATTGTTATGAAGCTCTTTTCAGTCACAAAAGCATTAGAAAAGGTATTTATAGCTGACCTTTGAAGATTCGTAATTCCTTTCAGCAGAGAACTGTAGGATTTTGTACAAGATGTTTTATTACATTCTTATAAAAAATGTGTAATTTTTAACTATAACAGAAGTTCTAAAACAGTTTTTAGAAGACCACTGTAGCAATATCACAGCATGTGAACAATTTCTGTTGTTTAAAAAGATGAAAGACCTCTGAGGATATTTTTAGTCCATGTTAGGTAGAAGGTACAATATTATAAATATATAAACATCTGTCATATTTTTCTGAGCTTGAACTTTGTACTTTTACTACATAACAAATTTGTTCCTGCTATCCTGAGGGAAAAATTTTTTTTTCCTTTCTTACAAAAGCATGGCTTCAAAGGTTTGAAAAAGGGATGGAAGAAGAAAATTATAAAATACTCATTGTTTCTGAATAACAGCAGAAAAAAGCCTCTTTGGTTTAAGAAGCACTATGAAAGACTCCTTTTTCAAAGGTGAACTTTCTGTCTTTCAAATGTGTTTCATATTTTTTCCTAGCTGAACCTGCTTTTCTAAAAGCACATTTGAAATAGAGCACCACACTGCAAGCTGGTATTCTGCAAATGTTTGTGAACAACTGTACTCACAATAACTAAATGTCTTTTAGTATCAGCTGGTTACTCAACATAGATAAAATTGCAGTCATTAGACCATATAATATTTTATCAATATCCCACATACTTTTACCTGACAGTTCAGGTAGCTATAAGTAAAGAAAAAGAAAAAAAGCCACAAACATTAAATTAGATTTACTAGATGACCTGGAAAGTTTCACTGCCTAAATGATTGGTACTTTACTATCTTTTTAGGTGTATTAATCTTTTATAGTATAAAGAAATAAATTTACGGTAAATTGTTCACTTCCTGTTAATTATTTAATGTGTTACCAAAAGTATTTAGCAGTGTTATACGCAGTGGCTCCAGTTCTTGAATTGAAAGAAATACATT
Organism: Corapipo altera; assembly: GCF_003945725.1. NCBI lineage: Eukaryota > Metazoa > Chordata > Aves > Passeriformes > Pipridae > Corapipo > Corapipo altera. Next base: position 7,257,897 of record NW_020884886.1, read on the forward strand.
TTATTAGCGAATCCTGAAACTGAAAGTTGCGGTGAAATTACCTCCCCCCTACCTGTTCTCTGTGTGGCCAGAACACTGCAGAATACAGCGTCTGTATTTTAAAGTCATGGATTAAATAAAAAAGTCATATATCTATTTTTGTCATCTTCTGAGGAATTATTCTTTTTAAATTTGTGATTATAAAATTCTGAAACCAAGCGTATTTATCTAGTTGAAGGCCTAACAGTCCATACAACCTTAATCATGGAGCTGAACAATCTGTATTTCTACTTTCTCTGTTGTCATCTGGAGTTGGCTAAAAATTCATCAGCATCATCATAGTATTTTCCAACTGAAAACAAGTGTTTCATTGAAATTAGTAATTTTTTGTTCCACAGATTTTTTTTAGGTTTTTGGTGTGATTTCTTTTTTTTTGTATGTTGGCTTTAGTTTTCCTAAGGGATTTTAGAAGGAATAAAGTAAAGGAGAAAGTGGCATTTTTGGAAACATTTTTTTTCCCAATATTAATGACTTTCTGAAAGGGAAATTTGCAGGCGGGAACAAACAAATAAAAATCAATTTCTGCAAAACTACAAAAACAATAGTACAGATGTTTTTATTTTGTGGTGGTGGTGAGCGTGCAGCTCTGCTAAAATACTCAGCATAAGAGAGTAGAGCTTGGAACAATTGATTGAAACTTGTTCTGTAGGTTTCTATGGTCATAACTGAAACCCACAAAATCCAGTTAGCTCTTTAAGGCTGAAAAAAAAATAAATCAATACAGTCTTTAAAACAAGATTACAGAGGTGTGTATATACACCATGGGACTGAGAAGACATCTGCATGTTCTTAGAGAGAGAGACTTGACACTCCTGCCAGTTTTACATCTGTCTCAACCCAAATATGATTTTCAATAAGGAATAAACTGTTCATCTCAAAAAGGCAATTAATCCCTATAGGCAATGTGTTTTGTGTTTGTTAGAAGCAAACATGAAAAGACATGGTAGTTGCCCTTAGGAACTGTAGACATGGATCAGTGCAGCTGGTGGCCTGTTTTACACTTGGCCAAGGTCAGTGGATGCAGATCCTCAGAATCAAGGCCTTGTTACTAGATGTCAAGTATATCTGAAGTTTACATACTGGATCCCTTTCATGTAACTTGTACCACCAGTTTATTAATATTTAATTATGAGTGTACAAATAATGACTACTTCATTTTGGGAGCTACACTGCAAAATTTGAGGGGGAAAAAAGGTCATGTGAACAGTACTAGTGGAGAGTAGCTTCTGGCTGATCAGTGTCTTAATTTTTTCTTTATCTCACAGAACATGCTGACGTGCTATTATTCCAGTGCTCCCCCCTCTTTTTCTTCTAGCTCCTAAATCACTTCCATGTTTGGCTGGGCACTCAGCAGTGCATGCAGAGGCTGGCTTAATCCATGTATACACTGCCTGTAAAACAGGAAACTACTGGAGTTACACTATCTTGCTTTAAATAAGGACGCACAACTTGGTCTGCCTTCTTCAAGCAGCTCTCAATTAGCAGACACATTTGTAGAATTTTTTGTCTTCATACAATCTATTTTAAAGTGGTCAATGGATGAAAAATTATTAGAAGGCATAGAGTACAGATGACAATTGACAGTACTGTTACATAAACCTCAGTTACTTAGAAAATCAGAATAAAATCGATGTGGGAGAACTCAGGATAGAAACTGGGACACATGAAAAGTTTCTTAGGGGAAAAAGCAAAATCCAATTAGCTTGAAAAGCATTCTTTTATGTTGTTCAGGTCAAGTGAAATAGTTGAATTGAAATGAAATGTATGATTTCTGTGTTTATAAGATGGTTTTGCACCTTTTAAATTGTTTCTATTTCAAAACAAATACATAGTTCTTAAACAAAAATAACAATAATTCTTGTAGCAAATGCCTGATGTACCCAATTTGCTCCCCTATTTCTGATGTTTCTTTTTTTTTTCAACAGATCTGCTATTTATTCAATTTCCTTGTTTAACTTTTTGTAGCATTTAGATTTGAAACTGTAAGTGGTAAAATAATTGTTTCAGGCATTACATTATCCTTGCTTAGATCATTTTCATGGACTCTTTTTGGTGATTTATGAGAAATATTGTATTTGTGATAATAATGTCCTTTGACTTAATCCTAATAAGAGTAATTATTTGCTTATTTAGGGAGTAGTTCTCTGAAATCTTCCAATCTTTTCTTTGTTGTGATTTGTCTTGATCTGGCCTCTTAACCCAACCTGCCTCTTCTGTTCTTCCACTGCTCATCTGTCTGTTGGCAGAGGCAGAGAGATATGAAAGGCAAGAAGATCGAATTAGCCCTGACCATGGAAAGTAGGTCAGAAAGCAATGATAGATTTCTACTGTTTTTTGGTCTGAAACCTATTTGACTGTAAAAACCTTTTAGTATTAGTTTTTGAGCTAATTAATTTTTTTAGTCCAAAACCAACCCCCTAGTTTAATTACCAATTCTTTCACATTTTGACGCTCATTCATTTCCTTTAACCTGAGAAATCATCAGCTGTACATAAACAGGGAAAAATACATATAGCTGGGATTTCCCCTCCTGTGCACCAATGACGTTATTCCTGAAGATTGTTGTGAGTTCATTACCTGTTAAACCAAATCCCTTCCTGTCTTTTCTCCTTAAGTGATTTTAAATATAAAAAGTCATATTTTTTCCTGTCCATGAACTCCTATTACAACAGATGATTATACAAGATTGAAAAGCACTCATTTAATGTAGAAAGGTGAAGATATTAATCTTGCCTTGAGTGGTTTCAATAACCCTTTTCTTTCTTAATGTCTTCTCCTTGTGCATTGAAAGACTTCAGCTGCCTTCGATACCCCCATGCTTATGCGTGATCTTTCAGTAGGGAATTAGCAGGGTTGCTTAGGAAAAAAGCACAAATAAATAACACTCACAGTTGGAAGAGTAGTGGCACACAGGGAATAATCATTAGAAAAAATCTAGCATCAAGTTAATAACTGGAAGAAACAAAGACAATTTTATCTATAATTTCTGGTTATGTGAAAGGACTGGTGTCCCAAACTGTTCAGCAAATGTACTTAGAACTGGGCATCTAAAACATTAATCAAGCACTGAAATAAATTCCATGATTTTCAGTGTTAGAAGAACTAGCTCTGATTTTCTGTGCTGAATAACCACTTTAGGCTTGATTTGTTTCCACTGTCACAAGTGATATTTCCTTGGCACTGCAAACTGTAAAATGGGTAAATTGCTGTCATTAAGTGATTGTGCTCCCTCAGTGACCAAGGCAGCCAGTTTCTAACCTGCTCCAGTCCCATGCCCACTCCAAGCTCTGTGTGACACGTGCTGTGCCAGGTTCAGTGATGGGAGTGTTGTCTGTTAGAATCTGGAGAAAAAAAACATCACTTGCTTCACTCAGGATGAATAAACAGTCATTGATCTGCCCCGGATTCAAAAGGAGAGTGCACACAAGGCAATTTCTACCTCTTTCAAGCCACTTTTTGAGGCGATGGACGGTCGTGAGATATTTTGAAGTGGCAGAGCAACAAAAAAGTGGAAAGGCTCTTGTGTTGTTCCTGGTAGGGGTTTGTGCTCAGTTCCTGAACCTGTGTCCTTGTTACCCAGAGAATCAAGGCACAAGGGGTCTCTGATGGGCACCTGCTCGGGTTGTCAGGTTCTTAGCAGAATTTAGGATGTTGTCTTTTACAGTGATTGAAAAGTTCCATTATTTACTTACTATTTCAAATTTTTAATTTCTGAAAGAGATTATATGAGTCTCATTTGAAGTAGTTTATATTTGAAGAGTACATTTTAGAATGTGGTTAGAGAAGGCTGGCTGGGATAAGCATGTACTTTGGGATGGGTCAGTCACTGCAAGTGCTCTAAAGCACACCAAAGCTTTCCCAACTGCTGCATAAAAATATTTAAATCCTTCACTCAGAATGCACGTAGCAGTGTAGGAGTAACTGCAGCCTTTAACCCATGTGAGGCTGTGGGATATATAGAAAAATTCCTTAAATTTTCAATCTTATAGGCAGCTTAGAGAACAAGCAGTAGTATCTGTGGTAGTGAGGGTTTTGTTGGGCAGGCTCAGAGTGGCCGAGTGCCCTTTGCTTGTAGCACTCTCTCCACAGCCATTATTAATATTTACAGAGGGCGGCACCTGCAACTTTCAGACTTTATAGGAGGCAAAGTCTTTGTCTCAAATTTATGAGCCACCTCAGAGGAATTCACCAGTACTGCATCTAATCTAACAGTGTAACTAAGAAATACTGTTTAAGCTTTTTTTCATCTTTGTTAATTTGTTTAGGTAGCTCTTTTGTCTTTTTAATTTGTGAAACTATAGTATTTTATCACTGTAATAAACAACAGAATATGTAGACTGGAATTGACACAGTGGATCAAACCTGCAACCAGAATTTTCCAATAGCCAGTGATCAGCAACATTGCCTGAAGAACGCAATTCCAAAAACTCCAACAAGCAGCTACAGTAAAAATTTTTCCCATACATTAAGTACCATCCTAACTTATACGCTGGAATTGGTTTAAACCACGCGTTTAGTTTTTTGCCTAGATCTTTCAGTTAAATGTTTGGAGTATCTTTAATTAATGTATATTAGAAACACTGTCCCTAAATATCTGATCCTTTCTTGGATTTTACAAGTTGTGTGATTTATGCTGTCAGTTTGTGACTTTATGCTCTCAGTTTTGGTTTTAATTTTGGGACTTTTATTTCTTCTTGGGGCAGGAAGGTGGTGAGGAGAGAGAGAAAAAAGCACTTAGCCTGTAAATCTGAAGTGCTCTGTGAAGGAGAGAAACCATGATTCATTACTACAGAGTAAGACAGTGTGTGACAGAAATCTGCTTGCCTGTTCTGACACAAGAAATCCCTACAAAATCTGCAGCGCATTTCAGCTGTTTATGTTCTGCTTTACTGGATCATCCTGTGCTCTCTTTTGTGAAATGCAAAACTTCAAAAGGGACTAAAAGGATTATCTCTAAAAATGCATGTTTTGATTATATGACTGATGACTCTCTAGCTAGGAGGTTTATTGCAAATGCTTTAAAAGTTTTGGGAGAGACTGGAATCCCAGTAGTCTAATTCAATAATCTGCAAGTTTCCAGTTATGCTCTTTTACAAGACATTATGTTTAGAACAGCATGACTTAGCAGTGAATATTTCCAGACTCAACCTAAAATATTTTAGAAGTGTTTTCTCTGATACCTAACAAAGGGGTAGGATAAAGCAGAAATTTACATATATTTATGTACATATATGAAGCTGTCAAAAGCATCACACAGATACAGAACAGTGAATAAACTAGGTGAATGACAAACAGGCTCCAAGTTTGAAAATGTAATAAAATACATTTATCCAACATATAGCATAAAAATTTGTGCTAGTGTGTGTGGAAGGGAAAGGGTGGGGAAGGAGAGGAATAAAGATTTTATTGTTGCGTCTAAGAATTGAGTTGTGTAATTCTTTGTAAGGAACATACTCTTCCCAGAATCATGGCTATAAAACCTTTTATCATTACTTGTCCTGCACCTATTTGATGGTCTTTTCATGTCACTGTCTTTAATTGCACAAAATAGAAAAAGGCAGATGCAAGGTAGTATGATGTAACTGTTCTACATGTTACACAAGTTAATAGTTACACACTAGTTATACAAGCTCTGGATTAACAGTTTTATATAATTCATTGCTGGAGCCTGATTTGGGTTTCAAGAAAAGTCAATCCCAAATCATCCTACAATATATCTTATCAGAAGAGCAACTGACAGCTTGTTGGCTTAGTTGAAGAGCTAGGAAAACTCAAACCAACTTTGGCAGATACTGGACAAGGAAGTCCCAATATGCCTTGTCTTACAGAGGAGTTCTTCAGAAAGTGAGCTTGGGGCTTCCCAAAAATAAAAAACACTTGGTAGATTTCAAGTTGGGCTTCTGAAGATAAAGTACAATCAACCAACTTTTGAACTTGATTTTTTTTCTGAGTATTCTTTCAGTTTTCTAAGCTTGTGGCATTTCTCCTGTTTGCTCAACCCATTACATTTTAGCAGGACAAAAAGGTGTGCATTCTGTGAGGTGTAATAGCTGCTGTTTTGGACTAGTGAATTCCACATCAGTGAAGAAAATGATTAATTAGTATTTCAAAATACCAATCAACAATTTGACTTTGAATTGCCAAGTTTCAGGTGTTGATTGTTAGTTTATAGAAAATATAGAGTATAAGATATCAGAAGGTCATACTGGTTTTCCAAATACTCTTCTCTGCTCTGAACACAGCTTTGGAGAAAACACTGTGCTCCAGAAGGGTGTGAGGACACTTTAAAATAAACATGAACTTGGATTGCATGTAAGAGTTTTCCTTGTTCAGTCTCTACAGAGTAACAAAAGTTCCCTGAGAGATTACTGCCTATTAAAGGTGTTGTAAAGTCTTACTAGAGACAACTGGAAGTAAAAAAAATTGAGATGTTTATTATGAGATGTAGTAGTGACAACTTTTCTTCTACACTCTTTTTCTATGAACAAAACAACAACCAGACTTTTCCACCTGACCTAAACTTTCTAGAAATAAAGCATAGAACTGATACTGAGGTAGGTCTGATGATCTGGATAACTGAACTAGGGATTCAACCGTTTCATGACTCCTGGAGTCGGACTGATGGTATGAAAGGGATGATTCCTTTCCTGTGGGGAACAGTGGGATGAGGTGCCCTTATATAATGTGTTAGTACTCTCTAGGGGTTTAGCATTTTTAATTCTCCACAGATGCTCTCTTCTGTTGCTACCACTCTCTGGGACTCACTGGAGGGTTGTTCTGCTGAACTTATCACAGTTTCCAATTACTGTGGAAAAAGTTAACTCTTCGTGTGCAGAGTAGTCTTTGCCTATGGATTTGGTTTTGTGCCTGACCTAAAAGTGTTAGCATGTACAGGTTATGAGCAAGAGTCTTATTGCAAATATTGGAAGGCATGCTTCCCTTAACCTGCTTCCAGAACACTCCATTTGCTTGTGGAAATATGTAATAAGAAAGCCATAATTCTAATTCTATTTGAGAAGATGTAATCTTTAGGTACTGAATATATGGAGGCTAGGAGGTTAAACAATGACTTATGTGTTTTCATAACGTGCTGATTAACATGAAGTAACATTTCTGCGAGTAGTTGGCTGTACCTTGTTCTTCTCAAGAACCTTTCACAAGTGTACAGATTGAATATACCATCTAAAATTTAGACAACTGCAATCTGATGTCTGAATATACTTTAAGTAACTACATGTAGAAGTAAAACATCTACATAAAACAGTTAACTACTTTTGAACATAAAAATGAGTGCCATTGTCAGCTAGAATTTGCATAGAACCTTTTAAATCTAGAACCACTTTTGCTGCACTCAGAAACTGGCAACATATGGTGGATGAGCACAGAATCAGGCTATATTTAGTCCTGCATGACAGGTGTAAAAACAAATTTTTTGGTTGAAAGAGGAGGGGCTTTTTCTTTGATAACATATCCTGGAATGTTTATTTTTTCCAGAAGTGAACTGCTTGCATATTTGTCTTTTTACTAGTAAATATTCTCTTCCTTATAAACAGAGAAAGTCTAGGGTGGTGCAGAGCTCAAGTCTTGCCTACAGGATTTAACTATGCTGTTACTAAAGATAGTTCAAAACTTTTACATTACCAAATGCATTAGATAGCCCTTATAATTATAAGAAGAAGAAAGAAAGCAAATTAAAAAAATTGTAACCTTTTAAAAAAATCTGTGATAGCACAGCTTACATGTATAATTCAGTAGGTGAATACTGTGGAAAATCCATTAAATAGTAGGCATGGAATAATTTCTCTGCTTTACTTGGGGCAAAATCCTTTGTCATCGTAGGTGTGAGTGGAATGTGCTGGTTCCTTCTAGCCACTGGACTTGGTGGGTTTAGCCAAAATGGTAAGAAATTCCTCATTTTAGTGCTGCATCAAGGCACTATTAAGAATCCAGACCACAGTTTTATCTAGTAAGGGAGAGAAGAAGGTGTTCAGGTATATGACACTGGCACTAGGTTAGGCAGGTCTGTAGGTAACTGGTCTACATTTTGGTTTCTAAACCCACAAGGTGCATCCGAGTCATGCACTCAAGAGTATGCTTGCAACTATGGCAGCCTGAAATCATTATTTCAACTACATGAAAGCTACAAGTCTCATTTCATGTCATCAGTTTGAGCGCTAAGGCCTTACAAAACCCTCTTATACTGAAAGTTTGTGACTTGTGGCAAAATTAGCTGTGCAATTGTCAGCAATTAAGCCCCTGTGCAAGCAGTGTATTGTGAACACCATTGTACGTTAGCAGTGGGGTGCAGTCTTGAGTACGATGGGGGGGTTTTGTATGTTTTTCAGGTAGTCTCAAATAGGGTTCTTCAACTGAATGGGAAAACTCCGCTAGCCTGAAAAGCAGTATCTCTTCATTTCTTTGGGAGCTAGTGGCCATTTTCAGAGTGCAGGTTTGGGGCTCTATTGAGTGTGAAAACTGTGAAAAATAAAGGCTCCAAACCCCCAGAATATGCAATATTGAACATTAAGGTGTTTCTTATAGAGATTCCATGTGTTTGGTGGTGGGTGGAAAAGAGAGGGCTGAGTATGTCCACATAAGCCACTACAGGGGTTTACCCTGACCTGCCAGTTACTTAAACAAACCCTTACAGATTATAATTTTCATCATATGCCTTTAAAATTGGTTACTTAATTTATTAACACGCAAAACATGTACATAAAATCTAGTCATTAGTAGTACCACATGTTCAGTATAAGCTATACATGTTCGAAAGCTATTTCTGGTATTCTCCAGGCTGCAGGTCTGTCTCCAGAGTGCCACAAGCAGAGTCTCACTTGTCCTTCAACAGATTATGGACATCTTTCCTGCCAGTCCTTCAGTTGCACAGCCATAATAGTTGGACTTTGAATTTTTCATATCTTCATATCATTGTGTTAATGACCTTTGCCCAGTGTCACTTGAGTATTGATCTGGTCAGCAGGACTCTTTTTCTGTGTTGGATGTAAGCTGGATGAGATAGGGACCTATTGTTACATATGGGTGCAGTGCTTAGCACAGTCTATATAACCTGGGACCACCAGAACCCTACTCCTGAAGTGTTTCACAGCATCTGAAACTGGCAGCAGAATTTAACACTTCCAGTTTTTATCCAGTTGACATTATCGGTCTCTTTCAGTATGTGCCTGTGTGCTGCTTAAAGATCTGTAATAATAAACAAATTTCTATCATTAGAGAGCTGAGACTGTGGCATTTAATTTCAAAATAGCACTAGGAGCTCACAATTTAGCCAGAAATCACTTAGCCATAAGAATAACGTCTCTGATTCCTTTTCTAAAATATACCCAACTATTGTGACTTGCATTAAAAATAAATAATTTGTAAGATATGGATTCTAGATGTTATAATACTTGTTAGTGTTATGTATTCGCTGTGTGCAATTAAGAGTTTAGAGTAACATACTGTCACCAGAAAATAAGCACTAGAAATAAATAAAATGTCCAGTTTTGCGTAAAAAAGACCAGTCTGAGCTGTAAGTATCACAACACCTCACTGTTGTGAATTTGGCATTTCTCTGTTTGTACATCACAGTGAAAATCAGGGTCCTGATGACAACTGATTATTATTGTATGTACTATGATTAAATTATAGACAGCTTCCATTTTCTACTTGTCTCTCACTGCACATGGGAATAGAGCTGTATTTAATAATTCAAGTATCAATTTTTTAAAAATGCATGCCCTGATCCCAGGTTTTTTTCTATTATTCCAAAAAGAGCTCAGGTCACAAAATGATCTGTAGTTAAAAAAGAAAAAAATGTCACAGTAGAAAAAAGTCAGAGACAATTCATACAACTGAATAAGGATGGCTCTAATAAGGCATCTGGAATTAGTGTAATTTATGGCATAGATATGGAAGGAAAAGGGAGAGGATAACAGAAAAAAAATACACTATAGCGATGAATTACAGCATTTAATGACAGTCTCGATTACTAAAGCATCTTACAAACCTGATGGTATTCAGGACATTGGAATGAACTCTGTAGTGATTTAAAAAGGCAATATTTTTAAGAAAAGACACACTTATTAGTCCAACCACAGTATGATAAAAAGAGGAGAGCCTTCAGGTGCATGCCTTTTCTTTCCCTCAAGACTTTTAACACCTTTTTGTTTTGAAGCATTATTTCCCAAAAGAGTTGAATCTTTTCTAGCAGTTTGGGAACATATTCCAGAAACAAATGATCTGCCTTTTTGAAGAGCTATGTATTTGTCAGAAAATCAAGTGCTATTACTATTGTATTTCAATAGTAATGCTATTTCATTGCATTTCAATTGGATTTAATTTGGATCAGCTTGTATCACAAGACTATAAAAAATATCCTACAACTCTTTATAAATCATAGAATCATGGACTATCCTGAGTTGGAAGAGACCCACAAGGATCATTTCCTGGCTCTGCACAGGACAGCCCCAAGGATCACATCATATGCCTGAGAGCATTGTCCAAATGCTTCTTGAACTCTGACAGTGCTGTGACCACCTTCCCTAGGCAGCCTGTTCCACTGTCCAACTACCCTATGTATGAAGAACCTTTTCCTAATATTCAACCTAAACCTCTTCTGACACAACTTCAGCCATTCCTTCAGGTCCTGTCACTGGTCAACACAGAGAAGAGATCAGAGTCTGCTCCTCATCTTCCCCTCATGAGGAAGTTGTAACTGCAATTAATTTTCCCCTCAGTCTTCTCTTCTCTAGGCTGAACAAACCAAGAGCATTTTGTTATTATCTCCAGAGGTAACACAAGAGGTTTTCCTTTTGAAAAGCCATGTTCTTTCATATTTAAATTTAGTAAAGTTTCTGAACCCTGTGCTGTGTTTGCTTGGTGAAGTGCCTCTGTGAGGGAGACATAGCCCATTCCATCTGGCTCCAGTGGACCTATAGCAGGGCACAGATGAGCCCCTCAGGTACAGATGGGGAGCCTCTATATAAACATACTTAAGAAAAATGGGATGGTTGTTTCAATTTTTGTCTTTGTTTCTCACTACCAAAATCTACTTTGATTGGTATTAAAAAAAATTAATTTTTCCCAAGTCAAGTCCTTTTTTGTCCATGATGCAAATTGTTAGGCAATCTTCCTGTCTTTATGCCAGACTGGGAGTATTTCTGTCTTATTTTTTCCCCCTGGCCTGTTGAACAGGGAAGTGACAGAGCAGCTGAGTGAGGCCTTGGTCCATGGCCAGTGGTAACCCACTACAAAAACATTTCTTTTTCTGACAAGTGCACTGTAATTCAGTTTTCCATAAACTGGAATGCAAATGTACATATAATTCCTTATTTTCTGTTTCTCTGTGTTGTTATCTTTTAGTAAGAGAAATCCATCATAGGGTACTTTGTTACTGTATTTTATGTTTTCTTCTAGGGTGGAAGCTCAGAAAGAATTGAGCAAACATGTCTTCACATTTAGTCATCCAGCTCTTAAAAATGTTTTCATCCTGGTCTTATTTTTTCTATTTGCTACACCTACACTGAAGAGTTCAGATTCTGTGTGTAAACAGAACATTTGATCTACCTTTTTTATTTATGTTCTATCATTATTTTATTAACATTCTGTCATTCAAAGAAACAAACAGGGAATAACCAAAAAAAAAAAAAAGACACAAAAATGTGTCCTGAGGATTACAAACACCTGGAAGAGGGCACAGCTATTTCCTGACAAGCATTTAGCCAGTATCAATGACACTGTACAGTCAGTGGAAGAAGATACCTTCCTTGCTTCTTAATTGCTGGAAGGCTTTAAAAAGCTTTCCCTTTACACCTTTTTCATTATTATAACCACTACTAAATGTGATTACTTAAAAAAAATACATGGGTCCTTGGCAGCACTTTTGAATAGGAGTGTAGCTGGATCCAGTGCCTGTGAAGGCCCCGTCCCCTGCCTCCAGCAGCCTGTGGAGAGGCGCATTCATTGTGCATCGCTCCATAAAACCCCGCTTGGACGCTTTCCCAGATCGCCGTCCATTCAGTTCTGAGTCCTGAATGGTTTTCAATTAATGTAACAAGACTAATTAACTGCATAAGAGTAGGGATTTTCTTAGCGTTACTGACAATGCATCTATTTAATAGTACCTTGGAAATTCAGTGCTTCTCATTCCGAAAGAAAAGTACACAAAGCCGGTGGGTTACTGGGGTCAAAATAAAGAACATGAATTTCTTTCTTTGTCTCTGAACCTGAACAAATTACAAAGTTACTTGAAACAAGCAGTCTAATCAGAATGAGACATCTTTCTGAGTGGTTCTCCAACAACCTTACAGACATCCTCTGCTGAAAGCAGTATAATACAGCATTGCTGTTTTAATTTCATAGCCAAAGATTAGCCCTTTACTTTTGCACCTATCCCTATACCTAGCACTCAAGAATAAAAACTGCTAAAAGCAGCCATCATGTATAAAAAAAGACTATCCCCTATGATCTTTTTCATGGTAATGTGATATTTTTGTTATCAAGTTTCAATACTAGGCAGTTTTAATGAAAAATTTCCTGCATCATTTTGCTTGAACTCTGTCTTAGGGTAGCACCCTGCATGTTCAGAGATCATTAAAGCCTCTGTCACTCAAGCCTTATGTTGAGGTTGTCACCAAATGTGTCAGTTAGTATCTCTTTTGTTGTGAATGGGAACATCATTTGCTGCAAGAAAGTGAAGTGTGACCTTGATTGTATGAATTATCAAACACCATCAAATGGTAAAAACATGGTAACTGCGACCTTTTGACACTTGAATCATGTACCTGAAACTGAAAGTATAGGCATCAATCTGCTAATCCTTGAGACATCTGATTACAGATTTTATGGAAATGAATTTTAAGAAAAATTTTTCAAGTATAACCTTATCTGTATAAGAAAGGCATTTTAGTAACATACTGCACTGAGCACTTCATATATGATTTTGTGGTTGTAATGAGTACAATATATGGTATTGTAATAAGTATGTATTCCAATTCATGACTTCTTACTATCATATTTATGCGTGTTTCTGAGTTAGAAAAGACTTATTTTTATTATGACAGCTAGTTGCAGATAGGTGAATCAAGCATCAGTGATTTTTTGTCTATTTAAGAATGCTTATTATTTTTTTCATATGAAACCTGAATGTCGGTAGTAAAAGATGGAATGAGAAGATGAAAGGAAACAGTGACATTTGTTTGTTTCCTCTTATTGAATATTAAATATCAACATCTGGAAGGAACCCACTTTACTAAGAAGAAAATATATTAATATGTAATAATATATATATTTCTGAAAATATTAGTCTTAACTTTAGCATTAAAATGTTATACTAGTATTTTATGTTAAAAGAATTCTACTTAATACATGAGCATTTTCAGTCTACAAACCAAGAATGATACCCAAATTATAAGTATCCCCTATAGTCCAGACTCTTTAAGTACGACGAGAGAAATGGTACCAGGAATTAGGACACATATAATCTACGGTCCTTCCTGTAGATTGTTTGCTTTGGGTTTTGTTTCTTTTTTTTCAGTTCAGCTGAATCTTGAATTTTGTGGTCAGGAACTAAGAAGTAAAATGTGGTAATGGTATTTTCAATTATTTCTTTGTTATTCTGCAGTCTCATCTCGACAGTTTTCTACTTTTCAAAAACAGCATTAGAAGTCACTAGGGAGTCACTTCAGCCTCTTAGAGGAAAGAGATGTCTTCAACTCTAATAAAAGCCAGAGCTATTCCGGATCTGATCTGAAGTTTATTAAATTAAATAGAAAGATTCCCACTGATTTTACTGAAATTTGTGTCAGACCTTTAAGTGATGCACTGTGATCCTTTGTGTTTTTAGGGGCATTTAGCTGAAGGAAAAGGTCCTGACTGTTTTCTAATGTGAACAATAGGTAGTTACTTTCGTCTCAACAAAACAGATGCAAAACATTACTGTTCTGATTCTCCTCTTTGTGCCGAAGTAAATATACTGCAGGATTCAAGGCAATGAAACACTGAACAAAGGTAGATCAGAGAAGAGTTTAAGGACAATAAACTGACTAATGGAGACATATCTACCAGAGGGCAGAACTCCTACTGATAATTAATGGAAACCCAATCAATAAATCACCTCTGAAATGTAACAAATAGCTCATTAGGAGCCACCTACTGAAACTGCTTAGCTGATTAAAGATGTGTATGTAATGTCTTGTATACAGAACAAGGGCTGTTACTAATGCTTCATTCACAAACAGTATGTGAAAACTTCAATTTCCTTTTAAACTACTTCTGAGAAGAAAGACGTAGAAAAAACTTAAACCATTCATTGCTGACCTATGTAATTATTTTTTATTTTTTGTTTTAGAAAATCAATTAGACAAATATCAACAAGTGTATTTTGCAGTCTGTTACCATAACTTAAAAAACATTGGCACAGGAGCCAAAAATTAGAAGTATGGTATCAGCAACTTTGCCATAACTGCTTCCAAAACACATCAAGCCATCAACACAGTAGGGAAGTGACAACTTAGGGACAAGAATGGAAAATATGAAGGAAAAAAAATATATTTATGTTCTTGTCTTTCTAACAGAATTTCATTTTTCACATTACTCTTGTCTATGCACTTGGTTTCTATCTTTCTCACATTTGTATGTGACAAGAACTGTACCTTTTTCATATAAAAATAAAACTCTTCCAACTGTAGCTTCAAATGTTGTTAATTATCCCAAATTCCTATAATAACAGTTACCAAAATTGTATTATATATATGTATATTATATATACTATTATATTTTTTCTTTTTTAAAATATGGAAATACTATAAATTATCTTTAAAAAGTATTAAATTTGTGATATAGCATGTGCTTCCTTACATGAATTGTAGACTTTTCCTGGATCTCTCAGTAATATGTATTTATGCAGTTTCCCAATAATTATAGGCTTCATAGAATTTTGAAGTAACTGAACAGCAGAAATTGGAAGGGACTTATGGAAATCTAATGCAACTCCCTTGCTCAGAGCAGGTTGCCCTGCTCTGTGTCCAGTTTTGAATATCTCCAAGACGGAAACTCTGCAGCCTCTCTGGGCAGTATGTTCCAGTGTTCATCCATCTTCATAGTAAAAATATTTTTTCTTATATTAATTTTTTATCCTATTTAGCTTAGACCTGCCTCAGTTAAGTGTCTCACAGCTTCCAAACCCAAAAGGGCTCCTCAAGAACAAGAGCAATAGAACAAGTCTACTGAAAATGACAGACGTAAAATAATAAAGGTCAGTGAAGGCTAATAGTAAAAAATAATCTTCTTTAAACACAAATAAGTTTCTGTGTTTAAATAGATATTTAAACTCTCAAGTATTTAAGTAGCATATCCATTACTTCAGATTAAAAAAAAAAAAGCAAGATCAAGCCATTAACTCATAAACCACATTATTTTGATATTTAGTGTCAATTGGGTGACGGGAGGAGGAAATGCTGTGCAAAATGTTACTGGGTGTATTATTACAGCATTTCCATTATACTTACACAAAGCTACTGGAAATAAATCTTCCTGGCCTTGTTTTTGTTTGCTAAAGTTACCCTCAAGTGGGTAGCTGCTTTCTTTGTAACTACTATGCAACAAAACTCTAGAAGGAAGCATTCTTGCTAGTGAGAGCTCATAACTCCAAATTCCCATCCCAAGGATAGTAATTGTGCTTTTCCTCTGTTGGATTTCCAGGTTTACCCTGAAGACTTTAGACTTGAGAACAAACTTACCCTTTCATCACATCATGATTTAAATCATACTCACTCATAGTTATTTCACTTCTTTTTGAATGAGACTGCTTGGTTTTCTCTCGTTGGTTTGGGAGAAAATCTGGGATTTTTTCACTCCAAGATTGAGGGGTTGGTACTCCATTTTAGACCCCATCACACTCTTGCCTACTGACACAAACATATGAATGCTCTCAAAAGGGTTACTAAGGAAACCAGAAACTATGGTAACCTAGACTAGAAGCACTCTTATTTGTCCAAGGAGATGGAAAGGAAAATTCAGGCAATGCACATTGCAGTCACACTGAAGGTCCTGATCTTTCCTTTTCTCTTCAGCTGCAGCAGACCGTCTGTTTCTTGTGTTTCCCTTCCAGCAAAGCTATCAAATCAGAATTTTGATTTAGATAAAAGGAGAGAAACTACACTAATGTAGATGAGTGTAAATGAGAGTAAACAGATTTTTTCAGTATTACTACACTAAACTGGTAAGTGTATTTAGTTTTTCCTTTCACTATTACTTCAAAAATCCCTCTAACTTCAGTTATTCTTCTAGCATTAACAGAGCAGCTTGGTCAGCAATGCATCACATCACATGCCTTTGCTCTGAGGAGTAAGGTGTCATGTTAGCAATACTCTTCACAGAACCTCTTGTCAGAGCTGTCGCCCTGCACATGCTTATACTCACTTTTCGTTCTGCTGTCATAAATAGTGTGATGCACTAAAAGCTATCAACAGATAGTGAATGCTCTAAGATTGATAAGTAATGGTGCTTCATTAAAAGTGAAGGGAGCACAGAAGCTCATTGAATCCGTCTAGACATATTTCAGTTGTGCCTTGTAGAAACAATCCATTTTACTGCTGAACTAATCAACAAAACATTCTCTGATTGCAGGGCACACAACAAAATTCAGTAATGGATAATGAAAAAATAACGAACGTCATAATAAAGAGTTTAATCTTGACCATGTTCTTTCCTTTAAAGCCTTATGGAAAATAAGAGGTGTTTATGCTACAGGACTAGCTCATTTATTTCAAAACAGGGAAATACAAGTTGCCTATGGCTGAATATATTTGTCTATCTTTGCTAGTGGTCTGACAGAACATTGAACGGCACCAATGCAAACAGATTTACTGAAATTAGTGAGATTATTCCCATGAGGTTATTTGAATCAGGGTTACAGGACTGGACCCTGTGTTAGCAAAAAAGTACAAATTCTGTCAGAAAAAACTGGCTGCAATGTTCAATGTACTGCTTAATGTATTGGTGTGAGAGATTGCTAGCATCAAGTATTTTTCTAAGTGAAGCATCCAGAAAAGAATGTGGCTTTCTTATTTAAAAAGAATAGCAGGTGTATTTGTAAAACTTCATGCTCTTTAACCATGGCTAGTGGAAAACTAAAAAATTAGGAAAAGAATGTCTATATATACCATACATCATGAAACAGACTAATTATATTATTGACATATTTTTATTACTGAGAAGTTGTTGTCATCAATAGCAAACTGATCAACATAAAATACAAAATGGTTGCTGAAAAAATATTCTGAGCAGAACTGTTGCATTTTGTGCATGTAAACCAGGGAAACAAGAGATGATGAGAAAAATCTCTCATTTAGCATATCCACTTCAGTGGTAGCCAGGATTTTGTTGCTATGAGAGAGGGAGGTGTGCTGAATGGTACACAGAGCTTTTTAGTCACACAAGCAAAAACAAAAGAGCTAGGGGAAAAAAAAGTCTGATATTAATTGATTAAAGGAATCAATTAAACAGAGAAGTCACATTATAAAATGGCATGAAGTCATCTTTGCTATCTGCATGAATTATTACATGAGGCAGGTAGTACATGTGTTGTTAGATTAGCAAATATTTACAAAGTAAACTGCGTTCAGAGAACATGAAATGTGTAAATTAAGTATTAAAAACATACCTGAAATTTTACTGCTATCTTTTCCTAATTAATATTTTAATGGGAAGGTTGACCATATCACATGGAAAACTATTTTCCATGATCACAATTTAGATGAATGTTATTTTCGTCTTGCCAAATACTTTGTTTAAAAAAAAAATAATAAATTAAAAGATAATGCGTATATTGGCTAGAACAACTGATTTTATGCTGGGTCTATTTCTGATACATATTATATGCTAACATGAACCATTCAAATCAGCAATATCACCCCCAGTTTGCATTTGCAGGTTAAAACTATTGTTTATGCAACTGTGGGGCACAGATTACAAAGATGTTGCTCAGCTTTTGGTTTGGAAGCACTGGAGAAACCCCCAAACTCTTCTTTTCTGAGAAGCCCATAGGCCTTGATGGGAGCAACATTAAAGTTAGAGAGCAGAAAGTGGAGAAAAAAAATTAAAAGGAGGGACAATTCTCTCCTCCAGAATCCAGAGGTACTGAAGAAGGAAGAAAATGTAATTTGAGAGCTCCAGAGAGATAGGAAGACTCCTTTGGTATGCAACATATTTGAGAGGGAGATTTTCGTAGAAATTTTGGCTCTATGAGCAGATATAAGTCCATGACAAAACCCCCCAAAAATGTTTGATTTCTTGTTTTGGCTCAGTCCAGTTTAATTCCATGTCCTTTGATGTCTGACTGATTTATCTCAATATATTAAACCAGGCCTATCCCCCAACCCATTGCCCTAATTTAGGCAGCCTATTGCAGTTTTTCAATGTACAGATTTCATCATCTAAATTTAGCCAATATTGATTTTCAATATGAAACTCCAAATCAAGGGAAATAAAGACCAATGTTGAGAATATTTACACCTTTTCCATTTCTAGCATACATTTCTAATCTCTTTCCTGCCAAATAATAGGAAGAATTAAGAACCCAAAGAGTTTATGACTATTAAAAGGACTTTTGATAACTATTGATATTCATGTGTCCAGACACATTTTTCATTTCAGATTCTCTATTGCTTCTGACTACAACTGCAGAATATGATGAGTCTACCAACCAGTCAAGTGTGGATAACTTCAATTTCTACACCATCTAAAATTTTCACCTATATTTAGGCAGGTGAATTCTTCTCAGTCTGCCTACTATACAGAATAAAGCTTATCTCTTGAATTAGATTTTCTCTTGACTATCTGCTGTTAGTGATCCTGTGGTCTGTGAAATTCATTCTATGGAACATTCATTCTATCTCTAAGCCCAGGACTCCATCACAGCTGGGTCAAGTTCATGTCTGTTCCTTTAAGCAGGGAATATGCAAGTCAGAGTTTTCAGCAGATCTGCTTGCCAAAGAATTCCGTTTAATCAAATAGTGTGACTTTCTGTGTGTCAAAGGCTATTGCATCACATATTTATCTCCCCTATAATCCAAATATTTCAGTTAGTGAAAATCATTCCAAATGTCAGGAGACTAAACAGTGGCATGTTGGTTGTCCTGGTTGATCTGTTGCAAGCAACAACAGAAGTTTACACTTTCCAAATCTAGTGATAGAGATACAATCATGTGAACTGAATACTTCATTCAGACATGGTAAGAAAGTCGACTGTACAGTAGCAAAGAAAACCAGTTCACCTCTCCCGTGTCCCTTCTCTGTTGACCAATATCATATAAGTCTTAAAAAAAAAGCTCTCCCTCTGAATGCGTCTCTCAGCTGTGTGGTACAAAGAAAAGGAAGGGTATTTTTCCTAATATAATTAAGGGGCTGAGTGAATCTCTGAGGCATGAGTTTTGATAAATTAAATACTTCAAGAATGCCAGAACAGCATTACTGTTGGCCAGTTCATTTAAAAATTGCCTGGTGAGGATTTACTAGGGGCTAAAGTGACCCCAGCCTCTCATTCAGATCACTCTCCCTCCCAATTGTTCCCAGCACAAATCCATGCGCAATGCTTTGGCTTTTTTCTGCTTCCTGGGACAGTGACTTTGTGGAGGGATGTGACTGCTGTGCTCCCTTGATGGCAAGAGGTCCCAAAGCACACAAGGAACTGGAGCACATCATTCCAACAGAGGCATCTGTACCACTCCCAGAGCAGTCTGTACTTTAAACTCCTGCTTACACATTGCTGGCAATGAGAGCCATTGTTCAGCCGGGCATGGGAGCCCTTCTGTGCTGCAGGAGTGATTGTCAGCCTTCAGTCCTTTCTCATTCTTTAGCTTGCCTATGTTTGACACTGGAAGAGTATCTCAGTCCTTCAGAATCATCGTCATGGCTAGGCTTCACGAACAAAGATTTGGGAAGGGCTCTACCCACATTTGCTACAAGTGCGCTGGTGGCTAAAGAGGCCAATGCAAGATAGAAAAGTCCAGTTGCATAAGGCACAGCAGAAAGATTCCTTGGATGGTATCGGCAAGATACGATTCTTTCTGCATTGTCTTTTCTCCTCGAGAGTGATCCAGTGTGTGTTCTCAAAAACATTAGCAGCGTTATAGATGGTGTGTTTCCAGGCCTCCTGATTGGAGGCCAGAGTAGACCAGTGATGATGATCAATATGGCCAAAGCTGAGATGTTTTTCAGGGAGTCCTTGTATCTCCTCTTCGGGGCTCTCTCATGCAGCAGCCGGTGGCAAGTTCACCATAAAGCAAGATCTTAGGGAGGTGGTGGTCCTTCATCCCGGAGACGTGTCCTGCCCAACACAGCTGTGTTCTCAGCAATATGGCCTCAATGCTTGTGACTGCTGCTTGTTCTAGAATAGACGTATTAGTCACATAATCTGACCAGTGGATATTTAGGATTGTACGGAGACAGCGTTGATGGAAGCGTTCTAGGAGATGCAGGTGATGGCAGTAGATGACTCATGATTCGGACCCATATAAGAGAGTAGACAGCACAATGTCTTTGTAAACACTGATCTTTGTACTTTTCTTCAGGTGTTTGTTTCGCCAAACTCTTTTATGGAGTTTTCTGAAAGAACTATATGCCTTTGCTAACCTCTTGTCTATCTCTCCATCAGTCTTACCATCCGAGGAGATGAGGCTACCTAGGTAATTAAACTGCTGGACTGATTTGAGCTCTGATTGGCCAATGGTGATACGGAGATGATGGAAGACTTCCTGAGGTGCAGGTTGATAGAAGACTTCTGTCTTCTTCAAGTTGACTTCCAGCCCAAAGAGCTCAGCAGCATCTGCAAAGCAGGATGTTAAATGCTGCAGAGCTACTTCTGTGTGGATGATGAGGGCATCATCATCAGCATAAAGCAGCTCCTGAAAAAGATGGTTTAAGGTCTTAGTGTGGGCCTTCAGTCGCCTTAGGTTGAATAGGCTTCCACTGGTACAGTATCGAATATAGATACCATCTTCTTCATCGAGGTCTGCCGTGGCCCTTTGGGGCATCATGCTGAAAAAGAATAGCTCTAGACTGTTCCAGTGAGCTTCAGTTAGTTACTGTGGGGATCTTGGATATCAGATGCTCAGCTTTAACTGAAGTAATTAATTTTAGTAAATGCTCCTTCAAACCTTTCTTTGTCAACAGATGGTAAATTTTTATTGCATATTTAATATCATATGTGATGCAACATCTCCTTCTGCTTTATTCAAAATACAGAATATAAATAAATAGTGGATAGTTTTGACAAATACATATCACTGCTTAAAATGTGGCTAAGAAGCTCTTGATTAGTGGAAAAATCTGGATGTTATGAATATTATGAATCTGGTTGAAAAGAAAAAGAATTTTTGTGTTTGCTTGGAATTTACTTTGAGCTCGCTAAAGTTTATTAAGCTCCAAAGGTCAACATCATTGGCTTTCCAGGTACATGCTGGCTTTGTGCATTGGGTGTCTTTTGATCATACTGCTGGGTAACCTGGATGCTGGGCTGCTCACATCCTGCCGTTTGCACTGTGCCCATCTAAAGCTCTCCTGGAACTGGGGTGCTTCGAAGTGTAATCCTGAGGCACTGAGGTGATTCTCCAGGAGCAAAATTAGGGCTGCTGAGTTTGCAGCCTCAGCCTTGGTATCACATGAAAGAAGTTGAATTGTTTCTGGGCAAGAATAGTCCTGGGATTAGTGTATCTGTTTTGTCGTGTCTGAGGTTGAGACAGCAAGCTCTGTTATTACCAGCAAGTTCTGCATCCATAACAATAACTCACAATCTGGGTAAATGTCAGTTGACTGTGTATTTAAACAAGCAGTTCCATTTCAACAGTGGAACTAATGAAGTCTAGTTTGCAACAAGTTTGTATCTTGCAGTTAATAGACTTTTTAACCATATTAGACTAAACCATAGTGTGATCTCATCCTTATTCTTTGACATGTGGAATTTGTATAATCATGTTTAAAATGTGAAGTACATAAGTTTGTAATAATTTTGAGTCCTTCTCTCTATGAACTCAACCTTTTTTTCAATTGTTGCAGTCTTTAATATGCTTCCAAGGATCTACAATCAAAAGCTGAGAAAATGTCCAGAAAATATGACAACAAACCCATTTTTTTTTATTACCCAGGTTCTCATAGCACTAGAGTTTGGAATGGGAATGATTAAAAGAGTTTGCAGAGGGAGGAAAGCGCAGCATAATTAAGCTTAGATTTTGTTTACCTGATTGCCTGGTGCGAGAGGAGAAGACATGCCATTTATTTATAAATCTAAATAACTAGTTGAAATAAAATCGGAGTATGCAAGAGCAGAGAAGCATTAGAATAAGATCATACAGTTTAATTCTGTGTCATACTTGCCAAAGACGTGCTGTTTCTTTGAGATCTAATTGATAGCTGAAATCAAGCAGGTGAAAACAAGAACATATGGGGCTTTCACTATACCTTTTATCAGGGCATTCGGTTTTTAATAAACATGTACGAAGAAAACTGTGCACAATATCCACTTTTATTAAAAAAAAAAATAAAAGAGATTCTGTTCTTCCATGAGATTATAGTTTTTGGCAGAGACAAAAAGGTGAAGAAAAAATAAAAAGTTTGTACTCTCCTGCAAATGATGAACAAGCTCTACCCTCAGTATGAGCTCCCAGAAAGATTCTTC
The DNA here is from genome assembly GCF_003945725.1 of Corapipo altera. Taxonomy (NCBI): domain Eukaryota; kingdom Metazoa; phylum Chordata; class Aves; order Passeriformes; family Pipridae; genus Corapipo; species Corapipo altera. Next base: position 7,280,608 of record NW_020884886.1, read on the forward strand.
AAAAATAGAAATCAGAAATAAAATTGTAATGAACATTCTATTTTTGTACAAGGTCTGTTAATAGGGTATCTCCTTTTACCACCTGTTTTACATCAGTTTTTACAGTGAAGTGACACCAAACCTTTTTTCTTATCTTTTTTTGCCTAAGAGGGAATATGGGTCTTGTGAACTATATATCTGTTCTGCACCAGGTTTGTTATTTAAGTTGTATTTAAAATTAATGATAAATAATCATTGGATAGATACAAGCTGTGATAAGCTTCCTCAACTGTTCTGAAAATGTATTTAAAAATATGGGACTACTGCCTTCACTCTCCAGATGTAAGGAAGGGGCATTGTCCAATTAAAATCTTATTTACCCCTTTTCTCAGTACAGATTTTTTTCCCTTAAAATTTCTTCAGTAGTCCATAGAATTAAATTCTCCCTCCATTAAGGAACCAGGATAGTTGGAGTTGAGGTCAAAACCTGACAAAGGTAAAGCTATTGGGATAACGCATGGGATAATGTGGGATTTCCAGTCCATTGACATGATGATTTTTCATTTTCCCATAGAAAACAACATGAAATATTTACAAGCCTATGTCAAATTTTATAACCTTGAAGTGAACAGTTTCATAATGACTGCTTACAATTTTTAATATAATATTCTAAAAAATAAGCATTGAAAACCATATTCAGGCACCTGAAAAAATAAAAATCCTTTGTTACTGCTCAGTGCCTCCAATAAAATAATCTCGTTTCTGCCTGGCTCATTTTACATCCTTTATTCTGGTACTGAATTTGAGGCATCCATATCTGAAAGCTGTGGTATGGTAGCAGAGTTTTTGGTAATAGAAACTTTCGAGAATGTCTGCTGAGTTCTCACACAACCTCTTTTCCTCTGCTTTCTACTTGAAGTACTCTTTAAATTCACATAGGCACACTTAGTTTACCTCTAGCACAGTATAGAGAACTCCACGTAAGTGCTAACAAATGTGGTCACAAAAGGAAATCTATTAAAGACCATTTAATAAAAATAGAAAACATCTGACTGTAAAGTGTGTAGGTGGAAAAATATAATTGCTTTTTAAAGCAAATGAAGGAGAATGTGTGGAGCAAGAGCCTCTAAACACTGTTAGAGGTTTTAAAATCAAATGCAGCAACATAAATTCACCATGAAGCAACAATATTTTAACATTATTATAATGGATAAATTTGACTAAACTGGAAGTTTAATAAATTTGACTCCTTTAGGGAGAATTATTAGAAAGTAATAATTCTGATTAAATCTAGAAAATTATCAGAAAATCTTCAAAATTATGATTCTGTATCAGGAAAGAGACTAATTTTCTTAAAAGCCCACCCTATTTCAGTGATGCAATGAAGATAACAGAAATAGAAAAACTGTCTGTGAAATCAAAGGAAAGCAAAAGGGAGAGAAATGAGCTTCAATCTAGAGAACAGAGAATTGGTAATAAAATAGGAATTGCAGAAAAGTCATGTCTCCCAGTAAAAAGAGTAATATAAATTTATTTTTTTCCAATTACATTGGGAACAAAGGAGATTGTATTAATGGAGTAGACCTTTACGAAATTGGACATGGCTAAAATGAAGATAATTTATCAGGAAATGTTCAACAAGTGTTCCTATTCCCTGTTTGGAAAGGCTCATGTACAGGAGTTACATAAGAATAAGGAAGAACTATCTATCCTGCTCATGGAAGTAGGGCTGGTACCATTCCTGATGTCAATAATTGGAGTCCAGAGTTTGAAAAAAGCTAGCTTAGATATTTATTCTGCTAGTGTTAAACTTATTAAATATCTGAATACTGAGGAAGCTTGATAGAGTTAAATACCAAACCTATTTATATCAGTAATGCGAGAGGGTAAAAGATGTTCCGGTTATCCTGAAAATAAAGCCATGTGAAATAATGTGAAAAGTGCTATCTGAGAAAACCACTGAAGAAAAAAAAATCTAATTTATCATAGTTAATGTGACTTTGAGGAAATAGATAATTTCAAATAGGCTTGACGGATTTCAAATGCATGCCAGTGGTGAATCATCATCAAATGGTGGGTTTCCTAGTGAGGTACTGCTCAGACTGGTATTAGGCTCAATGTTTTTTCAACATTTCATCAATGATGTGAGAAAGCAAATATGAAATCAGAGATGATAAAATGTGGGGATGGAAATGTACATAACACTGAAGATTTGGTGGTTGTTTAGAGAAGTCTGGATTGCTTGATTAGCTGGTGCTATTCAATGAATGCTCCTGTTCAGATGTACTGTATGGAACATCAATGTTTGTCAGTGAACTGAGACTTTAGGCAAGACTTTAGGAAACTTTGGCCTGGAAAATAGTGTATATAGGTGATAGTTTCAGTCTTGTGTCTTTTGCTGTGTGAATTTAACCCTAACACATTCTACATTTCTGTATCTATAAGTTTAAACCAGCAATTCTGGTCCTTTTCGTAGATGTTCAGATCTTTTGCCCATGCTTTTCTCCCACTTTTCATGCACGAAAATATTTCTTGTAAGGATCTTAGTATCATCTGCATGATGAAATGTACATGCACACACACACACGGAATTCCAGCATGTTGACTATGGAATGTAATGAGAATAGCAGTGCAAGAGTCAACTAAAAGGTAAATTGAACATACGCAGGTGTACATGGTATTTTTTGAAGGTTGGCCGCAAGCATATGTGCAGTGTATTTCTTACATTTAAGAAAAATTAGCCTTCTCTCAAAAAATCTCTCTAAAGTACCGGAAAATATCCCAAAATTTCATATTTTACTATTCAACATAAATAATGCATTGTTTGCTCTTTGATTTCTGAAGTGATGAGCCTTTTCTGATACTCATCCTTTCCCCTGGGATGAGGTGAAAGTTGGGGCTCCACTACCTATATTCTATAATCTGATGAGAAAAATATACACCTGGAAAGTAACATCAAACTATCCCTGAGTTGTTTTAGCTCCCTTTTCCTTCAGGAGACAGACTTGTTCATTTAAATATATACTGATAGATAGTTTCTCTTATGTACTGCTGCAAATTCCATCTTTTCCATTTTATTTTCTCTCAGATTAAGTTCACATTTTTTGTTAACCTGGACTGTATTTTTATAACCCAAAGTGATATCAATAGTAATTATAAACCATGAGACTTTTTTTTTGAAACTGTCATAACTACGTTTGGCACTTTACTGCCAAGGCAGTGACTGAGAACCAACACATCTTCGGAACAAGGCTCTTTGTAGTGTCATTTACTAGTGCAGTTCTGTGCCTCATGCCTATGAAGTGATCTCTAAGCTAGAGTCTTTCTTCTCTTTGCCTTTTCTCCATTACATATTCTTCCAAACATTGGGTCATAATTTGGTTTGGACTGTTTTGACCAAGTGGCTTTAATGTAGCCCTTGAAGACTCATTTGAAGTATGTCTGCTTGTCTGCTTCCATGTTCATTGTTTGCAGTATTTTGTGTTCTCTAACATAAGAATATCATCTAGCTTTCATAAACTTTGCTTTGATTTAGGTGACTTTGCTTAGCAAGTTCTAATTGCTATTTTAGGATAAATCTCACTCCACAGATTTTATATCTCAGATCAAAATTATGATTTTTTTTTTATATTAGCAGAAGCTCCATCTGCCACAATTACAATATTAGATTTTCAGGTTTATATCAGTCAAAAAATTATTTACCTTATTCTTTGAACTATTACATAAAACATATAAACTGTATTTTACTTTTAATGTGACAGTGCAGAACTTCTCACTTTTCAAAATCATGTCTTCATAGCTATCCTCCTCTGCCTGAATTAACTGAAATCTGCTAAACACAAGTACATTAGAACAATTACTCATCAAATTACAGCTGCTCCAAATTATTTCTGTTAGCTGGTGACTGTCTAATATTATGAGAAGTTTTTTGAAAAACACTATGTTAGTTTAGGACATACTCAGAAAGTAATTGAGGTTATGGGCTTAGAATTCTGTAGCAGAAAATGTGAACTACATGAAGCAAACTGTGGCCTTTATATTTATAAATATCATATATGTGCAAGTATTGACCTTATTAACCACCAGCATACTTGTAACAAATGTGGATAGAGCCTTTCCCAAATCTTCGTTCGCGAAGCCTAGCCATGATGATGATGATACATGCAAGTGCAAGCAAAGTAATTAAAAAAAACAAAAGACTTGAAATGTTGAAAGGCGAATGACTCAATTTTTCAAAATGTTGAATGTTAGGAGCAAATTCATATGATATCCTTGCTCGTAAAAACAAACTCTCTATCAGGTTACAGAAAATGATGTCTGCTTGGATTTCTAACAAACATTGAATCTCAGTTTGAATTGGAAAGTAATCTGTGTGTTTTAAAAGTTGGGGTTTTTTCCTCACTGTATTGATAGATATAATAGCAGATCTATCCTTACTTTGTTTCAATTGACTGCATCCTTCATATTGGCTTTTTATAACAATTCTGTGTTTGAAGTTACTTTGGCAGGAGCTGGCAATGAGGCATTGTGCAGGTCCTGAGAGACAAATGGATGCTACAGGGTGGGGCAGGGTAGGGCAGGTAGAGTAGGGCAGAGTTGGGCTCCCAATGGTTTCCCTTCTTGCTGCAAGGAATGCTCAGCTGCAGGAGGCATAGTCAGTGAAAGTATGAGTCTCTGAAGGATTCCCCTAAAGCCTAAAGGCCTAAAGCCTTGATAATTTCCAGTGAGGGAGGGCAACCAGGAAATAATAGGGAGAGACACAGTAGGGTGGCTTTAACTTCTGTGATTTTTTTAGATGTTTGAAAAGTAAGATATTACTCTGCTGCAAATTATATATACAGTCACTATTATTAATTGTTCAGAGTCTCTGGAGATTCAGTGCAAATAAACTTGTGTGTTCCACCTTCAAATACTGCCAGATTTGACTCTGAGTTCACAGTAATTGTAATACTGCCCAGGGCTCATACGGGAATGTGAACTGTATATCAGACTATCTAATTAGTGGCCTTATGTCTCAGTCTGAGGAGACTGGAATGTTTGCTAAAGAAGATGAGTTGTAAGGTAGACCAAACTCCTCTCTCTCAGCAATTGTAAATTCAAAATTAAGGGGCTTTAACAGAGGAAGTGTGGAAAAAACAGAAGAAATAAGAACCCTTTATTAAAAGATATATGTATGTTGGCAAAACCGGTAACAGAACACAAAAAAACCTGGACAGTAGTCCTAGAAAAAAAGGTCTGGATGAATACTTCTCTGTCCTTTAGCGCAGTCCTAACCGTGGCCTGCAGGGGGCGCTGTTGGGCTCTGGCGGTCACCACGTGGGGAGGGGTCTGGGGGGTGGTCTCAGATCGCGGGAGAAGCCGAAAGGAAAAAAACGGAGACCCTTCCCGCAATGGGAGAAAGGCAGAAGGAAAAGCAGCTCACCCCTACGGGACTCACTGTTCCCAGATGACGGTGTTCCAAGGCTCTCCCCTCCTCTCCCAGCAAGCACAGACGTCTCCGACGAAAAGAAGAAAAACAACCAGTAGGTCCCGGTGGGAGTCATGAGGCAGTGGCAGCGCAGGGCCAGTGGTCAGGCTTCACCAGGATGAAAGAAACAGAAAAAAACCACTGGCTCCCAGGCTTTTCCTCCAGAAATGCCTGGATACAGTCCCTGTCTCTGCCCCGGTGAGAGAACTCCGCGATCTGACCTGTCCTCTGTCCGAGCAGCCAGCTCTCCAAAAAGCCCCCCAAAAAACCCTCCAAAACCTTCCCCCCCTCACTCCAGCCTTCGAATGGGCCATTAGCATGGAATGCAGTCTGGGCAGCCATTTCTTTTGTAAAGCTAATTGATTCCCTTTCCCCTTCCCTATTTGAACTCTGTTTCTCTTACAGGGAAGCAGGGAAAGAAAAATTCCTCTCTCGGATTTATTACCTATAACACCTCATTACTCCACTAAGTCTTTATGTGGGTGCTGTTCCACACACTATGAGGCAGAGGTAAAAAAACGGAAAGAATCCATGAATATTTGTAAAAAGACTGAGCTGTAGAAAACTGTTGCAGACCCTGCATAGAAGCTGTGAGGATATTCAAAGACTTTGTATTGAGGACATTGACCAATGTGTATTTTACAAAACAGTAGCTGCAAAACTCCATTAATGAAGGATATTACTTAATGTTTCTCTAGGACCGGGAAATGGAAGAGTTAGAAACTCTCTACCATTTATGAAAAATGGTGTCTGAAAATTTTAGATTCATAAGAAGGAGACAAAAATGTTTTTCAGCTCCAAACACTGTCTTTGTTTGCAATAAAATTGCAAGAATGTGCCTGTAACCCCTCTACCACATGGACCTCAGACAATTAGGAAAATCACCGCTCATCCCTGCTGTCTAAACAAATCTGAATTAGTTGTCTAAAGGCACAGAAGGTGGAGCTAAACAATTTATGATATATATTTTTGTTAAGAGAAGTTTTAAATCTACTGAACATAAGTTTACTTATGGAGTTTATAAATACAATGGAAAAATTCTAAAAGTGGTCAGGTCAAGGTAGGGAAAATGACCAAAGACCAGCACAAAGCTAGTTCCTGATGAATGGTAAAGGTGATGATTTCTTTGGGTCTGTAATCTAGTACTTAATGACTAATTTTATTAAAAACTGTGTTTGTGGTAAAAATGAGTAGGCAAAGATGCAAAGAGATATGTCATTTCTGTAAAAGACAAGTAGGAGGAGAAAGAGAAAAAAATTCACATAAAGCTTAACAGAGAAGCTGGGAGGATATGATTAAAGACAGTGGGTTTTTTTGAGGTTAGTAAGTTTGTTCAAAGCTTTTATAATTGTTAAAAGAAAATTCCCAGGAAGTAATTTTCAACCTAATACAGGACGATTGGTTGTTGGTGTAATTTGTTTTTATATATTCATGTCTGCAGAAATAATAGCCTTTGTGTGCACTTGACTAAGAATGTGACTGTTTCAGGATTCTTTGCAAATCAGGTTTGAGTGAAGGACTTTTGAGGTACTGACTATTGAAAGACTTAGCTTATGATGTAAAACAAAAATAAATGAATTATATTAGATATTTTTACAGTTGTATTTTATAGAATATTTAATAGTGAATTATTCAATGTCTATATTATGAGACATTTTTCTTCAGCAAAAATCATTCACAAGTGGAGATTTCTGGAACTATACAGTTATTGCTGTCATTTCACCTAGAGAGGGTGGGTTGCTTTATTCTTGGGAGTTATATAAATTTATGCAGGGAACTTTCCCTTTTAAAAGCATTTTAATTTTTATGACATATGCTTACCATTATTTTTCCCTTAGATATTTTATGTTATAGTTGAGTCCAACCTGAAAGTTGCAGCTATAAATTTCATATATTTCTGTCAAAAGTAGTTCTCTTTAGAATTATGTAAATTATTTGCAAAGATAATTCACAGGTAACAAGCAATTTTTATCTTTAGGAAATCTAATAATGCTGTTTAAACTAGAAACTTAACATGAAGATACAAATCTTTGGGAACACACCAAACCAAATATCCTGCATGACATTGATAGCATTTGCTCTAAACATGCATATACCTCTTTTATTGGTTTTTGCTCAGCACTCTAACATATTTCCTACACTTTCAAACAGACTGTGAAGCATGAAGTTCACACAAATTTGGGTTCAAGGGTCAAAAAAGATATAGCTTCTCTGGTAGAGCATTCTCTCTAGTATGCAGGGGAAGCTTTCTTTATGTAGAGCAGGCACATATTTATTTAATTTGATGGATGGAAAAGATTATGTGTGCCATGGGAGAAGTGCTACATCACCAAAGACTTCCCTGGAATATCAGGGTATTTTTCCTTATACTTGCATATCATATACAAAAACCTTACCAAGTTATACTGTATTTGAGAACATATTATTAATTCTCATTTTAGGGAAAACACATTGCAAAATGAAAAAAATTGAGCAATGAATTGTTAAAGTGCATTTTGACTAGTAGTTTTCTGTTTTGCCAAGAATTCAGTGAAACACCTACAGATGTAGTAGGTAAGTATGCCTCAGACATTTATATACATGCTATATATATATAAATATATATATATATAATGTGTGTATATATACATACTATATATAATATATATAATGTGTACATATATATCCACATATATGTGTATATATACACACACATTACATTTATATATGTTATTTTAAATGGATTTTTTTTTCAATTTCAGAAGACAGAAAATCTGAAAAATACAATGAACGTAATTTAATAGAGTTCAGGAAAGTGAGTAGGTCTTGAACTCCAAGGCTGAGATTCACTGGTTTAAGTAAATGATTTTTCTTTTTTTCCATTAAACCACCAGATTAGTTACTGGCTTGGCATGATCACCTAAAAATTTACAGATCAGTACTTAAATGGGTGCTACAGGCTTTATCATGCAACAAGCAAATTCTCACTAGACTATGCAGATCTTACTAAATTAAAACTATAATTTATATCCATATGCAAAGTAAAGCTTTCTTTCAAGTCTGTGATTACTAACATGTTTGAGGTTAAGCAGTTATTTATATAAATTGCTGGGTAAGGGCTAGTCTGTTCAGCATTTTGGAGGATCAAATTTGAATGTCCTGAGTCAACTGCTACTGGTTTAATTTCCATGGCTGTGAAATCTGTCCCTGTGGACTGTGGGGAAAAGAAAAATGAAGCAGCAGCTCTGATAGTTGTACTGAAGACCTCCTTTGTTGATAAGTATTTTATCCCTAAAACTGAGCAAAGTGCTGTATGAGGAGCCATCTCTTCCACAAAAGTAAAAGATGTGAGAAGGTACAGATCAAATGTGAAAAGAGAAGTGCACAGGAATATAGGTCTGGATATAGTCACCTGCATCATCAGATCTTATTATTTGTAATCCTCACTAAATCAGACCAAGTTTGAAGGTCCACAGTATCACCTGTGCCACACACTATCTGTATACCTCATGAGCCATAAAACATTTCTGCATGCCATTAAAATCACAAGCTCTGTAGTTAAAATTTTCCACAGGAAGAGATCAAGAGACACTGTGGTCATTCTCAGTGCACTAGCAGGATGTTTATTAAATAATCTTTCCAAATAATCCCCCTCAAAAACCCACTCCATATGAACAAATATCTCAGTGGCTTTTGACTCCATGATACAAGAAAACTCCTCCTCAGTCCCACTTCTAGTGATCTTTTTAAGATTAATAATTACTGTAAATGTTGTGTTCATTATTTTGAATTAACTTCACAATGTGAATCCCAGACAACGTCCAGTTTTGCATATACATTGATGGATGCATTTTTATCTCTGTGAGCCTGTTGTTTAGCATTATGTAATACTTATCCTTACTTAGACATCTTCATTAGCACGTTCGTGAGATTAATACATTAATCATTGCTAGGCTGTGGTCTGCTGAAGTACTCACACATATGGTGTATGTACTAGTTGATTGTATCTCTAAGCCATGTGATAGCACATTCACTCCAGCTAGCTGCACCTTTTCTGAGAGAACTAGCAAATCAATTGTTTCTAGTGCTGTGTAGCAGCAAGGTTAGGCCTTTTGCTCAGCATCCATGTTAAAAAAAAAGTTGTCGTAACCTTCATTGACTGAAGAATACTTGAAGCACAAAACCAGTGTTCTTTATAATTGCTTTGTAAAGTAGTCTTAAACAAAGAAACTAGAGAGCTTTCCATGGTGAAGGCAGAAAAATAAAAGTCAGGGAAAGCTGAACTGTTCTGAACACTGCAGTACAATGGACCTTCACAGAGTGTTTTGATAGTCCTTCACCAGGCCAAGGAGACAGAGCTACAAGGTTTTTCTTTAGAGAATGAATTTTCATTTAGGGTAGGAAGGATTTTTTTGTTTGGTTAGGTTCTTTTTTTTTTTTTTTTTTTTGCTTGTTTGTTTGTTTTTGTTTGTTTGTTTTCATTTTTGGGGTCTGAAATGTGTTCTTTTCAAGAAAGGAATGCAATATCAAAATCTCAAAGAGTCTTCATAACCAAAAATGAGGAAAGTAGTCAGCTCAAGTCAATTGAAATGCTTTATTTAATAGCTTAAAATATTTCTTCTCTATTTGACTGTGGGATTTTTTTAATATTTTGTTTTATTATTTTTTTAACTTATTTTTGGCTCGTGAAAAGTAACCTTAAAATTTTGAAGCACTATGATGAAATATTTTGATGTTTTCTGAACTTTTTGTATGTCATTTTCCAGATTATCCGAGGTCAGTTCTTTCCTGCTCAAATGAATAGATATTTTCTGTTTCAATATATGCAACTGAAAGATTACCACTGCTGTTTTTAGAGGGTCTTTTTACAACAAGGACAAAACTATGACTATTTGAGACTTACATTGCTTATATATTGCTTATACGTGTATTCTAGTATCTGTAAATAGTGCAGAATGTTTTCATTATCTGTTGAATTTTGGGACCTTCTAATGAATATATTTTATTTCCTGGAAAGCTTCACTTTGTTATCGTGTTTTTAGTAGGACTTAGTATAACTTGTCCATGTCCTATTCAGACCACTAATGCAACCACTGGCTATGGCAACCTTACTGTCTACAGCGTTTCCAACATAGAATATGAGAAATGTAAAATAAAGCCCTTAGAACTACTTAGGCAGTGGTCTGTTATTAAAGTGTTTGGGAGCCACTGTTCCAGATGCTTGCTGTTTTCTTTTATTCTTACGTAGGAGTCACAGTTTAGTTGCAGAAAGACCTAGGGTAAATTATTCTGTTGTTTAAGTGTTTTAGGCATTACAGCAGCTAAATGGATCCCACTGCTGTTCTGGCATCCTGAGGCAGTTCTGCTGTGACTCACAGAGTTACTAATGAAGTTATCTGGGTGCATTGCTGATGAGCAACTGTCCTTGCGAGTCATTGCCGGTTCCTGCCCCACAGGACCCCAGCCCCTGCCTGCTGCGAGGGCGATGCCCAGCTGAGACAGGGCAGCTGGGGACAACAGCAGTGTGAGCCAGCACTCACAGCATGGTGGCTTCAGGTTTACCTTCCTGTCTCTAAGAATAGATTTTGTCTCAGATTTCCCAGGATAGTGGATTAGGGCAACAGATGAAGACAGAGCAAAAGCTAGAGGCCAGGAGGACTTGCAGCACACTAAGCTTTAGACCCATGTGCCTCATTGCACATTCAGGGATGTCAGTGGGAATACATGACCAGAAGAGAAGGAGGAATTGGCAATGAAATAACAACAGGAACAGTGATGTAGTTCTATTTTTCTGATTATCAATTAATACAGGGAATTAATGTAGCAAAGTGAAGGAATTTATTTTAAGTGAAAACAACACAAGTTCACATCTCAGAGAATTGTGATGATATGAGAAAATGCTTCATTCTGAAATTGAGTGAATCATTCTTGTGAAGAAAGTCCTGTTTGAGTAAAAGAAATATAGCTTGAAAGAGTGCAAATATTATAATCCTTAAATACAGTTTTTATTGCTCAAGTTAGCTTACAGATCTTGGTGGGATTTTTCAGGTAGTGTAGCAAAGGACAAGTTCTGGTAGTAATCACATCATACCCTCAAACTGAAGCTCTGTTCTCAATGAATTTAAGCATATCTAGCTGACATAATGCTGAATGTGACTTGTCCTTTGCTATATCAGCTGCAAAATCAGCATTTTATTTGCAATTGTTAAAAATGGAATAGGATGAAAATGTCCTGTCTAAGCAGGACTGTTCAGCTACTGTGTAAATAAAAAAAAAATTATTACTGCTGTACTGTACTCATACATAATGGAAAAAACTCTTACAATATCCACATTTAGCTCACATTTCTAAAGTAACTTTGAAAAATCTTGTCATAGATATTAACAATTCTGCTTTTGGCTTTGCTGTTGAATGAAGTAATACATCATGAAATGACCAAAAGATATAACTCCTTGGCCAATTTCTTAAGCAATATTCTGTCAGGTTTTCTGTCCCTCCCATAAACAACAAATACATTCATAGAGTTGAGTCTTTCATATTCACACTTTATCGACTTGTACATTAAAGTACAAGTGAATTGTGAATATTTTATAATAACACTATGCAGAAATCAAGTTTTAGCTTGTGAAGAATTCATTGTATACAAAAATATTTTAGAGGTCATTTACTGAAAGACTATTAAGGAACTAACTATGAATTTAAATGAATTTGTATTTACGTATTTTTTTCCTCTAAACTCTAATGAAATGGTTTGGAAAATATTTATGTAATTTTTGAGGTATGATAGAATATTTTAAGTTGGTTCCAGTACACTTAGCAACAGAAATTCATTAATAGCAGTGGGACTGCCTCCAAATAAAGTTGAACAACACTAATTTTGATCAACAATAAAATATAATAAAATCCACATCAATGAATATACCGATTTGGGTTTTAAAATTGCTTACTGTGTTTTAGTGAACCAATTTCTGTTGACTTCAGAAAACCTATCAGGAAGTTCTAGCTTTGAAAAATCAGAATCAACATTTCAGCCCACTAAAATCTGTTCAAGACCATAGAAAGCACAGCATTAACACCCTAATCAGAAAGCTGGATCATGAATCTTTCCCTCTCCTTTTTGTCACGCTCCTCAAGCTCCAACTGTCCTTGCTTTTTCTCCTCTTCTCCTTCTCCCAAAAAGAGAGAACCCCAGCTGCTCATTCCTTCCTTAGTGTGAAGACCCTCATATTGCTCCATCATCTCTCAGCAGCCTTTTTGTCTCTTTTTTTTCTGCTCTCAGTCTCAAAATAAGACTGGTCTAACTCTTCTAGTACTGCTCTCAGTACTGAGAGAACTCTACATATGACATTTTTTTTACCGCTTAGACCGAGATTTCCACTTATTTTTTGGTCCAGGTTTGATATTCCAGTTCTGTATTTGTGGTCCTTGTTTGGTCCTCTGTGGATAAATGGCAATATCCTCATACTTCAAAAGAAGAACAGCAACAGAAAAGCAGCAGCTTTGCCTGTATACATCATTGCTGACACCACCCTATCAGCCATGTTTTAGCCTAGAGAAGATCCATCAATGTATTCTATGTGTTTCTGTTCTTCAAGTAGCTATTCAGGCTTCCTCTATGAAGTTCTTTCTTCTAGGGAGCTGTCAGCTCTTTTATGTGTGTGTTGAGGTTAGCTATGGCTCTGGGGTTGTCCCAGTCTGACAAACACTTTTCCACGGTTACCTTACAGCACGGAAGAAGTGTGTATTAGAGGTCATATGTGCTGGGCTTCCTCCTTGGCAAGGAAGCAGAGCAGGAATTACCCCTGTGGAGCCTTACAGACTGCAACAACAAAGAAAGGAGCTACTGTAGTACTCGACATTTGATGTTAAAGTAATTGCTCTCTGCCAGGAATTCAGTGCCTCATTCTTCTTCCTGGGACCAATCTCCTCTGTAGTGCTCACCCCAGGTGCTGATGCCCTAGCCACTGCCTGATCCGTCTCATCATTTCCCCTGTCATTTTCCAAATCACCCAAATTGTCTGTGTTCGTACTGGGAGTCATACCCAGTCACTTTGAAGCCCCTAGGCATAGTTTGCTCTCCCCAAATATGCTGTGGTGACCCTCTTTCCTCCATCAGCATAACTGTTCTATGCCTCCACAGATTTCATCCATGTGCTGCTGCTTTGCTTTTTCTCCCTCCCTCCCTCAGGTTCCACAAAGCACCCCAGAGGTCTGCAGGCAGTAAGATCTCCAAATCAGAGTAAGTGGTGGGTGTTCTGAGCCTGAACTGACTGTGTCACACTTTTAAACAGAACAGCAGGTACTCAATAAACATGAGGAGGAAAGTTCAGAAGGAAGGCACCTGCAGCTTAGTCAGGCTGTCTGCCAACCTTAATATGCAAAAACCAGGTTTAAACTGAAAGGCCCAAGGGTTGCTACTTTTCTAGCTTCAGGATGTTATCCTTGTTCAAAACAAGTCCTAACAGCAGCTTTTAACTCTGTTTTACAGGAGTCTGTGCTCCAGATAACTCCAGATACTCTGGAGAGATCCTTCTCTGCTCTTAAGGCCTTGTATGTGAACACAAAGGAGCTTGTATGTCTTCATTCCTGTACATCACATCACCTCCGACACCCTTGTTCCCTTACACTCAGTGTTAGGGCTGAAGTCTTCCCAACTTCAGCCTGATAACTCATAAGACTTTTAGGGTTTCCATTGCCTCTTTGGGATCATCAGCCAATAAGAGCGGAATCTAACAAAGCTTAGCTAAGTAATAAGGTTGAGCTGGGCTAAACTCAAATGAGACAGTGGTGGCTGTCCTTGAAAACTATGCTACCTCTTGAGCTGCATCTATCTTTAGCAGCCCCTCATCAGCACCGAAAGAACATCAAGAAAAGCAAGAGAGGATTTCATAAGTGTTCCTGTAGCTCTAACATTTGATGAGACTGATCCAGTGACTTTTTGGGAACAATCAATAGATAGATGCCACAAGATGAATGTGATAGGGTCTGCAGGATTCAGCATGTACAGTATAAGGGGAGGTGCTGGATGTAAGGCAGCCTCTTGACCAGAGGCATGTCTGCTTTCCCAGGTCTCCTACAGCAGAGAGCTGTAGGAGAATATGAGTTAGAGTCATCAGTCATGTGAGGATTTTCTTATAGATGGTGTTTTTCTTGATCCTGAGAGACACCAGATGCCTGTAATCTTGTAGCGAGTGTGTGTACGTCTGTTGCCAGGTTTGCCACTCCCAAGTATGGACACGAGGAAATTAACGTATCTAAGTAAGTTTTCTCTTTCAGCCTCGTATGACCAACAGAAGCGATGAGAAACTTTACTTCACTTGTTGGACCATAAGGGAAGGAGTAGTATAGCAGCTCTCTACTCTTGTGCCTAATGTGGCCCAGCACATGTACAGGACTAACCTGACTGGCTGAAGAAGTTGATTTGGGGTCAAGAAGAAGAAGATGATGAAGGAAGACGAGGAGCAAGACAATGAATGAGTAGTCTGATTCCTTCATTTAACTCATATCCTCTTCTGTTCCCAGTCCTCTGGCTGCACAGGTGCCACTGGTTTTTAGAACTGGATCATACAATGGCTTTAAGGCTCTGCAAATCTGTGCTTTGCTATTCTGGTTTAAAGTATAGCGATAAATAATTTATTAATTACTGTAATTACTGTAATTAATTAAGAAATATACCTAAGTCGTCTTACTATATATTTCATAAGTATTCCTGGTTTGAAGTGTCTTAAAACCTTGTTTCTTAACCCTATATCTTAATCGTAACTGTATCCCTCTTAAGGACTGCCCTGAAACTTTGGTTTCAAGTCTCCATTTGGCATACATATTTTTGGAACTGGAAGACAGGAATAATTCTAAGTATGTTTGAAAAAAATCTAACAGTGCATAAGTAATTTTAAAATAATTTTATAGGGTACTTTTGAATTTAATTTTGTCTCCCTTTTAAAATATTTGTCTTGAAAGAACATCATGGCATTCTCTTTATGTTTGTCTTTTCTTTATTGTGTGTAGGTGATTGACAGATACAACCTTGGAAGTAGCTTAGTACTTTTTTGGACTGGGCTCCCAATCAGCATATGCTACTATATTGAGCATTTAACTTCAGAACATGAATAACTTTTGCTTTAAGGAGTTAAACGTCATATTCACAGTTCCTTTGATCCTTTTCTTATTGGTTTCCTTTGAACAAAAGGAACTGTTGTAATGGTCCAAGCTCAGCATGGCAGAGACCAGAGGACATTTCTTCTCCCCCCTTTGGATTACTCTTTGACAGCTTTTCTGTTTTTGTCAGGTTGTTCAGTATATCATTTTTCTCACATGAGAGAAAGAAGTTATTAAGTTTTACTTGCCAATGGTGCAGAAAATGACACAAATGTTTTGCTTACTGAGCATTCTTAAGGTTCTTCCTGAGCATTAGGCATCCATAAAAATAGGATATTACTTTTGATGAGCACCAGGAGTTGGTTTGTTTTTTTTTTTTCCCTTAAAATCCATCTATTTCAGGTGCAAATAATTTAGACCAGTGTCATTAGTAAAATAAATCAGAGATACTATTGATCAAAGAGACACATGCATTAAGTATGCTGGTATCAATAGGAGCATAAGCTTTGTTACAGAGACCTCTTGTTGGCAAGCTAATTTTTAAAAAGTCATTATTAAAAATTGCTTCAACTAGTCAGATCATATAAAATCTACTTGTACTGTAATATTCCAGATGCTTGATTACTGTTCTTCAGTGTAGTGAGTAGCCAATTTCTTCCTCCTGAGAATGTGTGACAGATTGCAGTACAATCTGTTGATGTTCTTGATTGTAGCTAAAGTACATCATTGTCACCCATGTTAAAAAGCTGGGACATATACTGTAAATATATAATTTTGTGAAATGTATGCTAGTGTTTTGTGTTCCAGCAATTGTAAATGGTACATGACAATAGACTTGATCTGGTGAGGAGGACAATCAGAGACAGAAAAAACCAGAGCAGATAATTAGAGCAGAAAAATGTAGTGGATACACTAATTTAGTGAACAATATAGGTTAAATTGTCTTTGGTGTGTGTGCCGGTGTTTGGGGAAAGGGAAAGGAAAAGAACAGAGGAAACCATACTTGTGTTAGTCCTTATGCTTCATTTTCTGCTCTGAAAAGTTCAGGCACAACAGCCATCCCAGCACAAA
Organism: Corapipo altera; assembly: GCF_003945725.1. Taxonomy (NCBI): domain Eukaryota; kingdom Metazoa; phylum Chordata; class Aves; order Passeriformes; family Pipridae; genus Corapipo; species Corapipo altera. The sequence continues at coordinate 7,297,202 of NW_020884886.1, forward strand.
GTTGCAAATGGTAAATGTTACAGTCAATGACTGGCAATAAATCAGGAAATGTGGATTGTTTATTCCCTCCCTTCCCCTGTTGAAGAAGATCAGGAATAGAAAGGCTTTTTAAATTTTTTTTTTATTTTCCCAACATCATAATTTCTTTCTGCATTTTACTCTCTCAATTTCCTTTCCCAGTATAGCCTTTGTTCTTTGAAGTTCATTAAGGTTGCAGCTCAGGGAGCATTTAACCATTAAGGACATCTCCACTCAGGAAATGCCCTGGGTACATGAAGCATAGATTTGGTCTGGTCCTCTCAACCCCTCATAATTACACGTTGTCATTTTTTCTCCAAGCATTTTGGTCATGAGACTGGAGACCTAGACCTGTACCAGCTTTGGGTACTGTCAGTATGCCACACCCTGGTAGTTCTTATATCTTAGCATGGGTTTCACATCAACAGAGACTAGCTCTGAAAGCAGCAGTCCCCCTTCCCCTTCTGTCTTTGGCCCCTTCCCCTTGACTGGAAATTGAAGTTACTCAGCTGCAGGGTCAGCTGACTGCAGTTCACACAGCAGAACACCGTCCTGCAAAATCATACCTTATTTTTGTTGTCTTCATTACATGTGACTGCCTAGTCTCAGGGTCAGACCCAAGGCAATTTTTAGGAACATATCCCTGCAGACAGGCAGGTGTTTTAGGAGTGGGACTGCCCACTCCAGGAGTGCCAGTTCAGATGGGCTCCATAGGACTGTAAAAACATAAACCATGAAATTGTGCCCTCAGATTTCCTGATGGATCTGCACACAGTCCTTCCATGTTCATGGATACAATGTGACCTACAGTCATGAGATATTAATGTTTGGTTCTGCTGTGTTGCAACAGCAAAGAGAACTTTTGTCTTCCACATTTTAAATGCATAAATATGGTTCTCCGTAGACCACACATATACCTGAGGATGAGTACTGAGGTAAGAGAGAAAGGAATAAAGTAAGGCACAGTGGTTTTAAAACTTTTAAAGCTTTTTTCCCTTGTCTGCTTTAGCTGACTGTTTTCCACTCTTCCAGGTTTTTTTATTTTTATTTTTCCCATTTCATGTTAATTTGGAAAAACCTGGATTAACAGAACAAAGAGAAAACTGAGGTGGTAGTTTTATTGCTAGTCTTCTACTAAACATCTTGGAGAGATACAATAATCCGCCAGAACTGTGTCTCTTGGAATTTAGATGTGAGATCAGGCTGTGACAGAGAAAGGCACAAAACATGGCTGCTTTACTAAAACACTAAGTAATGCATGCACGTTTGTAAAAGTACATTGTTTATAGAATTGACTGGAAAAAACGTATAGTTATCTCAGGGTATAATTTTCTCTGAGAAGGAAAATAATGATGTTAATTCACAGCTCTATTAATTACACTGAAAGTGCTATTTTTTTAAACATGTCACTTTGAAAACAGCCTTTGTTCTTAATTGTTTTTGATTCCAGTAGAGAAGCTGTGAATTTCTGTGGTGGAGGAGGTAGCTGTGATACACACTGAAATAAATGGCTGACTTAGGAAAGGTGGATATATCTGGAATTGCTGATTTCTCCCTGCATCTTTGAAAGGAGCATAGGTCAAGTCAAATATGTAGTCCCACTTTCCTGGCAGTTTGTGAAACCATTCAGTGGGACCAAGATCAGCCTTTAGGTAAGGATATTGCTCAGGTCATGTTCTCCTATCTTTTCTTGTACTGAATAATACAACCCACTGGGAAGCCAAGTGTTTCCGTGTTGTGAAATGAGTAATTGTAAAGATGGCAAAAGTGGTAGGTTACTGCAAAGGCAAATATTTTTCACATGATATTTTCAGTCTTAGGAAGACTAGGACTGTTTTTAATCTTAGGAGGATGGATATAGTTTCCTGACTAGTATTCTAGAATAGTACATAGTTAAATTAGTTATTTTAAATATTGCATAATTTTCAGTAAATTCCTTTTTATTTGCTACCAGCAAATATTCAATTACATCAATAAATTCACCAGGTTATAGGTCTTCTTCTTTTTGAACTGGATCTGAACATGAACAAGTCCTATCTGTGGACTGATATCACAGATATCAGTACCAAGGGAAAGTATTAACTGCATATGAAATTTGAAAAAGTATAGATGTATGTTACTTACTTTTTCTGGTAGCAGATGGTGCTGAAAGAAGATTAGTTCAAAGTGGTCATTCTAGAATGATGTGGAGATCAAGTAGACAAATTTATGCCTTAAGACAAATGGTTTGCAGTAACAGTCTTTTAATGTGGCCTATTGATGATAGTTTAAATATTGACTAAAAATTTTCTGTGGTGTCCAATATTCATGCATACAAGTAGATCTGTTGATGTCAAAAGTTTCAGGTTAATGCTCTTTGCCTACTTATTATTTTTATAATAACTATTTCCTTTAAAATCCTCACAAGATGAGCTAGTGATAGTGTTACTAAAACTGAACATAATGAAAGAGAAAACTGAGGCACAATCAAACCACTTTATGCAATGATATCAGTAAGAGGTAATATCTAAAACTCAAAAAAATCGTGTAATAGCTTTGTCTTGGATTCTTTTCAAAGCTTGGTCTGTTCTGACACCATGCTTAGATCCATCTGGCTTCTAAATATGCCTTTCTGCTCAGACTGTGGGGAGTTTGGAGGCCCTGGCTGCTTTTTGAGGGGAGCAGCCTTTCCTTCAACTATGTCTTCTGGTGAGGTTTTCCTGTAAGAGAGCTCACACAACTCATGAATATATTTCTCTATATGAGATAATCTCAGTGTGCAAAAATTTTACATGGTCTGAACTTCTGTGGGAAAATTTTAAGGAATTCACCTAGCTGAACACTGCTGAGCCAGGTCAACCCATTTCCTGGTTGCTCTTCCTGCAGGTTGCTGGCCTGGGATGGAGTGATCTCTGTAGCAATTTGCAACTGTGCCATGGAGATGACTGCTTAGAAGTGGGATGAACCCTAAGAATTACAGTGGCAAAACTCACACAATGACGATAAAATGTAATGCTGAATAAAAGGTGTCTGCAGTTACCCTTTATGTGGTCATGTAATATCACTTACAAAATTGGAAAGATTTTTTCACTTGTGTGAAACATTAATTTAAAACCCCTGAATAGAAATATTTTAGCTTTGTTAAGATTTTGAATTATTTTCAAGTAAGAAAACAAAATTGTTATTGGCAAATTCTGTGAATGTACATATTCACGTGTGAATAATGTTCTAAAAACATACACCATATTTTACTGTGTGTTGAAGTACGTCACATTCTCTTATACCAGGACCATTCTTTTTGTCCTCCAACAAATAGATGTTTCCTTTTAAAGGGTAAAAAATGAGAACCATGGCAGTAGGTCATTGAATAATATATACCTGCTCTCACTTGTTTAAATTACATTTCCTCTTTACGCTGTGGCTCAGCAGTATCTGGAGACTATTGTTCCCTGGGCTAATGCAATCTTTCCACATGAAAAGCTCTTGATCTGTTTCTTATCTACACTGCAGTTGCTGGCACCAGTGTTTCATCTGTTTGGTGCTAAAATGCACAGAAAGCCAATACATATCATTTCAGTGTTGAGGTATCCTTCCTCTAGAATCTTTAGGTCGGTTTATTTTCACTAAGTGGAGTTTTTCCTGTCACCAATATACATACCCTCATGTCCTTCAACCTAGAGAGTGCAAAATGAAAAAAGGGAGAGTCTATGCAGCTTCAAACGGAAAACTCTTAGGAGCCGTGCTGCCTTTCAAACAAAGGTGGTGAGACCTACCTTGTGCATGTGAGCACATACAGAATTATTACATCTTTATTATTGAACACTATTACATGCATGCATATACACACATTCACTCATTTCACTTGCAACATGACAGCTATTAACAAGTGTGTTATCTGAAATAAATAAAAAAAATCTGGTACTGTTTGACGCTAAAAGCTTTTTTTCTGCTTTTAGCACCAATGCAAGTTCATGCTGAAAATTAGCTAACAGAATTAGTTTAATTTGTCATGTTTTTTTTTTAATCTTGAGCTTTTATGAGGTTTCTACAGGTTTTCATTTAAAAATGTACATCTGCATAACGGATTGATATTTTTTTCGTAAAAGCAACGGTTTGTGTGGTCTCTAACTTGAACTGGTATGACTTGGGACTCAACATTTCTGAAAAATCAGATTCACATTAATCTAGCAAAATTCATTACACTTTAACTTATAGCATGACATTTTGAAATCTGGAATATCTCTTAGATCTCATTCAAGTAAACTCAGAGATTATTTTATGACTATTAAAAGTAAAATATTGTCAAAAGATATTTTCAATAAAACCCAGATTTCCCCATATTTAATTTCCCCTGTAAACCCCTACAAATCTCTCAATAACAGAGATCATTAAAAAAAAATTTTAAAAATACTGAGGTGATGAACTGTCACAACAGCTTAGCCACACACATGCACAAACTATTCAATTAACAGGCTACCAATAGAACTGTAAAGTATAATGTTGAAAAATTTCAGTTACTTGCCACAAGGAGTGTACTGTATCAGTCAGAACAAAAAGAATGCAAGAAGATACCAAAAGTAATGCTTGTAATTTACCAATCCTGCACTAAAAAAATTAAATATTGCAATATCTAATTATAAGTTTTTATATGAATAATTTATTGAGAGAAAGCTGGAGCTTATAAGAAGACAATTTTAGTACAATAATAGGTCTGACTTGTCATACACCTCTTTTTATTTCATATTACTGTTAATTATAAGAATAAATACTTTCAAGTACCTTCACATGTACTATTTAATTATCAATACTTTATAACTTATCATAGTTATGTAGTCACTCTATTGGTATTATAATTACTTGGTTTTAATTAAAATTAATACAAAATTTGGCATATGTAAAAACCCTAGCATTATATAGAGATAATTATTTATATAGAAAGCTAAGTCTCTCATTACTGTGGGAGATAAAAGGGCCTTTAACAGTAGGAATGTTATCAACCACTAGTGACCAACTGTCTTCTCCTCAGTAATTAAAGCAGCAAGTAAATGTACCCAAATTTGGCCTTTTTAACCTCTGCAGTTATGCAGACTCTGTGCTGACTGTAGACAGTAGTGAAAGATACTGGCAATATGCCAGGGACATTTCTCCCAGTCTTAAAGAAATACCATAGAATTGTAATCAACATATTGTGCAAGGATCCTGCTGAGCTATATTTATTTTCATAATGAGCATTTTTAAACATTTGAAATAGGAATTGAAATCATAAATCGTTTTTATAAGGGATTAAAAAAATGTGAAATACTTCAATATTTGCCTTTGAAGGTTTGCTTTTGTAAACAACTGTGGTCAAAAACAGCTTTTGAGATAAAGTTATTAATTCTTTCATTCTGTTGAATCTTCATGGGCTTTTGAATCAGTGGTCTAGTGACTAGTGGTTCTAATTCCCTGGACTATTTCACTGTCTCCTTTACATTAGGAGACAGTTTTGCAGCATCAGTACCTGGAGAATGGGTATGAACTGAATTTTAGGCTTATTCTCTGAAGACGAGTCAGGCTTACTTATGCCTGAGTGGGGTTTCCATTTACAATAGCTCTGGAGCCCAGTGGTGTGATAGGCTCCAAGAAGGTTTACTGGATTAAGGCTACTATGGTGAGTATATGTCTTTATTTTCAAAATGTCCTGTTTGTATTATTTTTGAAAGGTTGCTGAACAACTTGAAATAAGACTGACTGACTGGCTGGCCTAAAAGATTTATCACCAGGAGGTTCATTAGCATCTCTATTTCAGTCTTGCATCCAGTTCCCTTGTATTGTTGCAGCTGCAAAAAAATACAGCCCATTTGAGATTTAATTCCTCAAACAGAGCTCACTGTGAGTGGTGTTTAGTGACCTCACTAAGCATACAGACCAGATTTTAAAAGAAATATATAGGTCTCAAGATAATGAAAAGCTTCATGCTTTCTAGCAGACATTGGCAATAACCTGTGTAAGTGCTTTGGAAAATTTTTTAGAGCATGTTTCTATGCTGCAAAGTGCCTAAATACCAATTCACTTAAGTAAATAACTCATCATAACCATATGACCTACTACAAACTCCTGAAAATCAAAAGCAAAAGAAGCATTAAGGGCAGCATTTGAACAGGCTGTGAATTAGGGCCACCTGTGCAATTCCAAGCGGTATAGAGCCAAGATACTCAGCAGAAGAGATTAGAACATGGTGGCTGTAGTCATGTCTGAGTACATCTCCCCCCTTTCATCAGCTCATGGCTTGCTGTTCTCCCTGGGGCAGACAGCTTGTCACCTCAATTTAGGAGATAGCAAGGTGTCAGTAAGATTTGGCTCAGTGAGACTTGGCCTTGTCAATGCAGTTCTTGCTTTGGGGACTCTGTGTTTAAATACTCATTAAGAAGATTTTACACGTTACCTTTTTCTCTGCTTCAGATCTATTACAAAATTACAATACTGTTTGGGATTTAGTTCACTAAGTTAATTATCACTTGTGAAGCTCTACCTTCCCCCACCCACCCTTTTTTTTTCTACAGCTATTTAGACATGCCATTTTTCTTCATAGCAGCAGGCTTGCTACGGTCCCAATTTACTAACATTTAAAATCTTTTGTCAACTCGTGTATCTCCCTGAGTTTCTTTTAGTCAGTTGGGTGTTGCCAGAATTCTGTTAGAATCGATCAAACCCTTGCTTTAGGATGTCATGTTTACTAGGTGATAATAGTGGTAGTTGGTGGTTTTGAACAAAGGCTGCTGAAATCAGCAGAAAGAATCCAATCCCTCTGAGAAAATGAATATTCAGAAAATGGTGTCTTACCAAAGATACATCATTAATTTGTTAGAAGTGGAGTCAACATGCATTATCTGCTGTGTGCAGGCCAAAACTGCTGTTTGAAATTTACCTGAGCAATAAAAGGAAAAAGATCTAGCTAGGAAAGTAAATAATTGAAAGTATTAAAGTGGGAGGTTTCCTACCCATATAAACCATCTGAACGTTTTTCCCTGAATACACACATTGGAAATTGCCAGAAAAAACACAGAGTAGGAATTTCAATCACAGCAAGCTATGAAAACAACTGTAAGAATTTATTCCACTTGCAAGTCAGCACCAGTACTTTTCCCTCCTTTTGGGTGACACAGTGCTATAGTTACCCATAATAGACACTATAGTAGACACCGTGCAGTGTTGGTAAAGGAAGTTTCCCTTCCCAGAAAGGCTGTGATGGAAATGTGGCAGTGCAGATATGAGCCTGGGCCATCTCTGCTCACTGAGGTGGTGACAGCAGCACCAGCCACATGTTGCAGTTGAGGCTGCCCCATGGAGGAAGCACATCTCCCTCCTCTTCCTTCACCTCTCACACACACCTGCCTATATGGCAGATGCTCCTTTCCCTACCTCCATGATGTGCCTGGATATCTGTTATCTGTGCAGATAACCCTACATGTAGGAATGATCCTCTCCAAATCCCTGTGGGTGCTGTGGTGCAATGGTGTGTCACTCCTTTCTGTGCCACACACTTCTGTGCCTCTGGTTAGAAAGGTGGAGGAAGGTAACTTGTGGTACTTTTTGCCACTGCTGAGACACAGCAATACTCTAAGTCCTATGAAGGCAAAATATTCCTTCTGCCTTGCCTTTGCCTTGGGATTCACACTGGTCCTGTGCAAGCACCCACACAAGAGCTATTTTCATGGGGGAAAACGGGATTGTGGGGGAGATGGAAGAATGCCTTAGGATGAATTTTGCTTGCAGGCAACATGTTGGTTCAATCTGTGCTAAGTGAACAATAATAGAGCAGATGAAAAGGAAGCCCAAAACAATGAAATTACTTACTTCAAAGGCTGAAGTTCAGTCCCTATTTAAATGTAGATTTATTTTTCTTAAGCTGAAGATAACTCACTGTGGGATCATCTAATAAGTCATGTGTTCTCCATTACCCAAAGTTTCAAAATCAGGACGTGAGGTCTTTCTAAAAGACATCCTAACTAAACCATAAATTACACAAACATTGAATTTCTAACAAAATTTGCAATATTATCACAAAACCTCTGTGTTGGTCTCTCAAAAAATAGAGGTCTCTTGTTTATGCAGTGTTGCAGAGTGACAATTGTGCTGGATAGAAAAAATTTCACTTCGAATACCAAGACTGGCTGGTATCCTCAGTGCTAACCTACAAATCCTGATGGGATCACTTGCATTTTGTGTAGATACATTCCGAAAGAAATGACTAAAACCACTCTCAGAGGACAAGTTCTATAAGTTAAACATAATCATATACAGTGTACGCAACCAGTTTTTCGTAGTAATGCATCTTGCCTATCCTAGAAGTACCTGCTTATGACAATATGCTCTTATTTAATTTAGTAAAGTAGGGCATTTATCAAAGATGCAGAAGCATGTGTTTGTCTTTCCAGGTGAAAATAATGTGTTAACAGCTTTTGAATTATACACAGTGTACACAGCACATTCTTTAGACCTCAGAGATAGAGAGGAGCAGCAGTTTTGTTTATAGGCATAAAACCTGACCTTCTATTATCAGGTTTGCTCACAATTGCTAATTTCTTCTAAGCATTGATGTTTCAGCTCTTTGAATATTATTTTATTTTGCAAGTAATTTTTTAGAATTATGAGAGCTCTCTGAAGAACAGAACACTATTTCACGTGAAAAGAGGGGCATGAGTTGTACCTTACTTTCTTCCAAAGCAAACACTTTGAATTTTGGATCCCTAGCCTTGATCTACCTAGCCGTGATCTACCCCCAAGTTTGTTAGAGCTGTAGGATTTATACCTGGTAAAGATTTGGAGTAGAATTTCTTAATTATTATCATTATTTAATGTCAAAGTTATTTCCCTTTTGGTATAATTAAACACCTCAATTCTATTGACTTTATTTGTCTTTATATGTAATTAAACTATATTTTGTCCCCCAGAATTATTATTGCTTCACTTTTCCAAGAAATTCCTAGGAACTGCTGTTGGCAGTTGCTATTTACACTCTTTTTCTCTCTTTACACTCACTCTTTTACATTGATTTCACTGTAGATTTAAATGCTATTGAAAATAAATCATAGGCTATATGCAAGTTGGTCTGGTTTCATCTCTTTTAAAGTCTCATTTTTGCTGTAGCTTTTACAAATCCAGGCTACCTATCACAGAGATGAATTTAAAATGATTACGTTTACTAGTTCTTCCATCATTTCAAATACTAACATTTATTTCACCAACTCATGTGATGCAGTCCCACATGAATTGGTTTAACTGAGCTAATTAGTGTTTCTCTACACCCTCATGTTTGCTACCTTAATCAACTGAGAATTCTGCTTCTACTGTATGTTCCAGAGAACTCTGGAATTCATAACTCTGAATTATTTTCTTACTTTATGTATGCTTCAGAAATACAATTAGTTTGTAAATCAGAATATTATAATCCATTTTGTTTGTTAAATACTTTAAGAGATATGAGCGGGGTGTTTTTTAATGTTTTTTGAACTCAGTCACTCATACATTTCAGCTGTGGTCGCCTCCTTAAAATTGCTGCTTTTATGCAAATGGCTCTATACCTCTCTAGGTTGCATAGCTCTCACGGCATCACAGAATATGACTTCTGAGGTCACCAGGTACAATCCCATGCTTAAAGAAGGTCTTTGCCCTTGGACCAGGTTGTCATGATCCATATCCATAAGAGTTTTAGATGTCTCCAAGGACAGAGACCATCCTTCTGGATCACCTGTTCCAGAGAGTTTGCTCATGGAGAGTTCTTTTTTTCCCTTGTAGATTCGACCTTCCTGTGACTTGTATCTGTTGTTTCACATCCCTCCACTGTGCCTCTACAAGGAGAGTTTGGCTCTGTCTTCCCTGTGTTCACCCATGAGGTAGAGAGCAAGAGTATTATGTCAGTATGTCCATAACCCATTGAAGTTACGTTAGCCAAATTTGGTTTCAGAGGAGGAATGTAGAGGAATTCCTGCTTACCTGGTCATTTTGTGTCACTAGAAATTGAAAATTACCATCTGTCAATTTTTCTGCCTCTAGGATTGTCCTTCTTACACTGCAAGCTTCCCATCATACTCTATACCAGTAGTTGCCATTGCTGAAAAAATATGATTGGCATGTGGTTCTTTTAAATGGGAAAATACACACCTATCCTGGGTGTGGTTTCCTGTTTTCCTAGACCAAATGGCCTGTGTGTAAGTCCTTCAGCTTTTACTATATTCCTATTTCCTCCAAAAATCTTTGTCATGGAGATTTTTTACTACTATCTGGAATTTTTTCGCACTCTCTTTGCATATACACATACGTATACATATACATATATATATATATATATATATATAAAAGCACAGGAAGTTGAGTGAATGCTGGGGAGAAGCAGAACAATGAAACAGAACAATGGCGTAAGGTCAAATGCTTCTCTACCTGGCCTGACTATGCTCCCAATTCATTTTACTTTTGTTCACTTTGACAAAGGTGAACAAACTGACCATTTTTGATGGTACGTGAAACTGTCAGCTTGAAACACTAATGACTATGTAAAGGAATCCTCAGAACAATTCCTTAGAACTAGAGGGCTGGGAATTACTGATGTTAATCACCCTGGGATTTCAGGTTTTAATTATCCTCTGGAAATCTTTCCCAGGGTGCCATGAGTTCAGTAGATATAAGTTCTCTGATAAACATAATGATTAATGAGTATTGTAAGAAAAATCCCAGTACTGGTAACAAGCATAACTACATTTATAGCCTACTTTTGGTCTCTGATATTAACTCCTAGCTTTTCCACAAGACTCATCTCAAGGTGCTTTGGTTTGTTTTGTAGTTGTAAAATGTAATAGCCTTTCCTAAGTGCAGGATATCTTCTTGAAGCAGAACAATTAATTTCAGTAGTTATTTGATTTTTGGTTTGCTAAGTCATTCAAGATATGTTATTAGTTCATAGCTAGGCTTTTGTCTGCCTAACAATTCATAGGGAGAAGAAAGCAAATGGCAGAAGTATGGCCAAAGTCTGTATGCAAAGAGGATTTTCAAGGAAAGTAAATTCATTGCAAACATGAAATTTTACCTGGTGAGCCTGCATACTTATTCTGCGGACCAGACCACTTGGTTATGCATAGATGAATTATAATCTGCTCTGTAGAAACCTGTGGTGCTGTTTCATAATTTTTCAAATGAACTTGGTACCACAACATGCTGGTTTGTTTTCAACTTTTTGTAAGTTTTTAGCTTTTAGCTAAACTGTTCTTGTACTGCCCCTGTGTTCACAGCAGCTTGTTTTCCCTTTGGATGAGAGAGTGAGAGCTGACTCTAATGACTGATCTTATTCCCTCTATCTTTTTGCTTCCTCTACCTCAAGTATCTAAACTATCAACAATTAAAGGGAATTTGCAATTCCCTGGGTAATGTAAACATTTGTAGTTAGTAATTACAGAGGCTTTTCGCTCTCCTGGCCCTGAAGAAAATGAGCTGCTGAGAACTAATAAACGCTACTTCTAAGGTTTTGTGGTATCCTTCTGACGACCAATTCCCTTTTAAACATTTTTCTGATACTTCCCCGCAGTGACGACCTACAAAATGTCAGAAGTGTTAGGTGTCTAGAAGTAGTCGAGGTCTCTCTGTCAAACAAATCTCTCTCTCTTAAAAAACAAAAGGAGCATAATTCTCAGATCTGAGGGCATGTGAGTTCCAAAAGGGAGGTGGGGAAGGATTTGCTATTCCTGGCTTGAAGTCCTTCAAGGGTCATTCTAACCCGTTGCACATCTTAGAGCATCTTACTCTAGACAAATTACAACTCAATGAAACCAGCTTCAGTGCCTGAAGTAGCAGCTGAGCCAGACAAAGGCACTGTGCTGAAGCCAGAGATAGGACGCATCATTCTTGGCCTTGTGTCAAAACACAGAGTCCTTATTTATTCAGCAATGAATCCCTACCTCTTAGCAGAAATCAAACTGCTGTAGCTAAGCATGACCACTGGTTATGAGGGGTCATGGTCTAGATCTGAGATATTGGTATCAGGTACAGCATGACTGCAGTGTTTCATCTGTTTCCCCACGAGGACAAGTTTTGCCAGCAAACCTGCTCCAGCATGGGTTTCTCTCTTCATGGGTCCACAGCTCCTGCCAGGAGCCTGCTCCAGCACAGGCTTTCCATGATGGATGGAAGCTTCCCATACTTCCCAGGGCAGCCTCCTTCAGATACATCCATCTACTCACCAGAGCAAGTCATCCACAGGCTGCAGGTGGATCTTTGCTCCCCCATGGACCTCCATGGGCTGCAGAAGCCAAGCTGCCTAACCAAGGTCTTCACCACAGGCTCAAGGAACCTCAGCCCCAGTGTCTGGACCACCTCCTTCCATTCCTTCTTCATTGTCCTTGGTGTCTGTAGAGCTGTTTCTCTCACATATTTTCACTCTCTCCAGCTGAAGCTGAACAGTTGTTTCCCCCCTCTTCCTATGTTATCCACTGCTGATGTGCTCACCCTGGGCCAGCAGCATGTCTGTCTTGGAGCCTGATGGCACTGACTCTATCAGGCATGGGGACAGCTTCTAATATCTTCTCACAGAAGCCACGCAGTAGCACCACCACTCCCACCCACCCCTCCACCCTCCACCCGCTCCCGCTACCAAAACCTTGCAAATGTAACACGTGGGGGATGTTTGGCCTGTTGAAAGGAGAACTGTGGTAACTATCTTCTATATATAAAGGCTATTGCAGAGAAAAAGAGGGTTTTCTGTGCTCTGTGTCGACAGTGGTAGAAATGAGAAAGCTAGAGAGGTTCAGATGGGGTATTAGAATGAATTTGCCAAGGCTCTGAAATGCTAGAATGAATCTTTATCACTAGAAGACTTTAAGAGCAGGCTGGACAATCTGGTCAGGCATGATAGGATTATGGCTGAGGTCATAAATCCTTTCTAAATTTCTGAGACTTCTTTCAACTGTTGAGGGATTGAAAATTATAAATTCTGTATTTGGTTTATTGTCATTGTATGGTTTTCTATATGTTATACCTTTTTCCCTGTATATGTGATTCTTGTATTCTGATTGGTTGAATTTTGCTGCAGTATTATGCATATTTATGTTTTTTCCTTATATGGTCATGATTTGCATGCTCCGCCTTAACTCCTCCTCTTGTTCTAGCACCTTCCCTATCTTGAGGATATAAGGCTGGAGCCATTTTGTATTTGAGGCTTTTCTCTTCTTCTTCCTGAACTGTTCAGTTGTACCCTGTCTGGTGCAAACCGTACAATAAAATCACCTTACCAATTCCATCTAAGGAGTTGTGGAAGTGTTCAATTAGGCGTGCACAGGTGGTAGCAGAGGATGGTTGCACTCCCACATTTCAACTCCATTATATGTTTCTATAATAACTGATGCTGTACCATTCCTTTCCTTAGGACTTCATACATGCAGGCAAAATTTACCTTAAGAGCCTGTCCTGGTATTCGCTGGGACGGAGTTTCTTTTCTTCTTAGTAGCTGGTATAGTGCTGTGTTTTTTGGATTTAGTATGAGAATAATGTTGATAACACACTGATGTTATGGTTGTTGTTAAGAAGTCTTTACCCTGAGTCAGGGCCTTTTCAGTGTCTCATGCTCTGCTAATGAGGAGATATACAGAAAGCTGGGATGGAGCACAGCCAGAACAGGATGTCCCAAACTGGGTAAAGGGATATTCCACACTGCAGAGCATCACAGCCAAGATATAAACTGGGGGGAGTTGGCTGGGGGCTGATTGCTGTTTGGGGATAGGCTGGGTATCCATCAGTGAGTGGTGGGCAACTGTCTTGTGTATCACTTGTTTCTCTTGGGGTCTGTTACTCTCTCTCCTTATAATTACAGTGATTACTCTTAATAATATTATCAAAATAATAACAACTGCAATGACAATGAGAGTAACAGCAACAACAATAATAAAAATAATAGTGACAACAGCAACAATAATAATATTATCATTACTATTAATAATACTCTGTTTCAATTAATAAATGCTTCTATCTCAATCCACGAGGTTTACCTTTTCTTTCTGATTCTTCTCCCCACCAGGGTGGGGGAAGTGAGTGAATGGCTGTATGGTATTTAATTGCTTAATTTAGTCCAGTGAACACTTAAAACTAGAACTTACTTTATAGGTGTTAAATGTCCAATAATTAACATTACTGTCTTTGGTAAAAATAAAACAGGAACATCTCTTAGAGAGAAATTAATATTAATAGAATATTAGCTACAGAATCGAAGTCAAATCACGGCACTGTTTGGTCTCCTAATTAATTTGACTGCCTTACAGTAGGATCATTTTTTTTCCAAGGCTCTTATATCTACTCTAATTCTTATGATAAATCCTCACAATTGTAATTATAGTATAATTTACATTTCACTTAAGAAAATCATTTAAGTGTGATCAATGTAAGTATAGGCAATTCAGAAGATCAAGTAATTACTTAAGATGCCAGTATGTTAAATAAGCATCTGTCTTGATTTGGACAGTATGTCAATTAAAACTTAGCCGAAGTACTACTTACTAAAAGTTACAGCCTGGGTTTTAATACTGTCAGATGTGCTAAGTAAAGGAAGTAAGTTCACCTCTGCTTTAAGCTTTCATAAACTTGAGTGACTCAGGAGAGTGATACATGAATGTTTGATCATACGGTCCTTGGACCAAAAATAAAGATACCATCCCGTGCCATGACTGAGGGAAAGGGTGGCCATGGAAATGAAATCTGTCATCACAAGGTGATTATTTCTCAGTGGAGCAGGAGACCTTCCTGGCCCACAGAACTGCCATTTAATTTGCACCTGATTGAGCCAGCAAGTATTAAGCCAGCCAAAAATCACTAAAATATGTTTGCCTAAGAAGAACTAAAAAGTGCTTCCAATATTTGAGTGAAAAGCTAAAACTACCAGTAATAAACACTGTTTGTCTATTGCCATGGTAATACAATGACATTCCTGCCTCCGTGCTGTCATTTTCCATTATGGCAGCTGTAATGTCACAAACACACTTTTATTTTGAAGGTAAAACAAAAAAAAAAGAGAGTGAAACATACTACTACTGTTCACATCCTTCAGTGCTAAATAGATGTGTAAAAAATATGCATTGCATCTTAACTTTGGCTTAACTTTGTCAATAGACTGTAAAGTCGTTCTCTATATACAGAAAAATTTAAATAGGCAAAAAATTAGAAATATTAGTAAGGAATGAGGCATCTTGCTCACTCCATCCAAAAAAAAAAAGAAAATACTCAGTTTCCTCTTGGCTCCTGTGGCCTTGTGGCCTATTTGAAGTACTGGTTTCCTTGGAAATTCTCAGAAGCGCAGATGTTAGAGGTGGAAAAGACTTATGAGGTCACCTAAAGCATTACCTCTCCAACACAAAAAACCTTTTGTGTTGTCAAGGTTTTTTCCAAGAGAAAGTTATGTTCATAGTTAGCTTTCTTCCTTCCTCAGGTTAGACCTAAAGCTACTCTTTAGGAGGTGTTTATTTCTTTGAAGTTGCTACAGGGGGCACTATCTATCCAAAGCTAAGGTGTACTCCAGACACTTCTTATAAAGATGATTTTCCACTTTCAGTAACTATATTTGAACAAAACTTCATCTTTAGAACAGGTAGATTTTAGGAGACAATATTTCTCTTTTATAGAGAAACTGTATATAAAGAAACTTTTATAACTCATTACCACTTTAGCTTTTGTATATAACAGCTGAAATCACTCGTAAATTAATGCGAGTTCACTAAACTCAGTGGATCTTTCTCCATCTGCAGCACTGGAATATTCTAGAAACTGTCTGTTTGCTAAAAACATTTGATCACTTTTTTTTTTTTGTTGGGCTTCCAGTAGCTTTGATGTTACTAGCCTAACAGAAAATGTATGGATATTAACTAAGAAGGTGATGTTTCTTCTCCTGTTCTCATCCTTAGAGAATATCTCCTTCCCAAATGTTTTGTTTCCTGTGTGTAAAATGCAGATAATGGTAATCCTTTGTAAAGAGCTTTGAAATCTGTGTTTGAAACATGCTGTTCATAGCAATAGCCTGCAGGCTATTGCTACTTTCAAATGGACTGCCACCCTGATAGGGCAGAGGAGGTGCTGTTAATCCTAAAGATGTAGAACAAGGCTTCAGACTTGGCTCCCCCACTCACTAGCCTGTCAGGCATGTACAAAGCTTGTCTTATTTTTCCTTTGAGGAGACATGGTCTGAGATACTGAGCACTGAGAGAACACATCTGATTCTCAGTTTAGTGGTGCTAACAATAAATATTGTGATTGTTTTAAAAATAATTGTACTGACCTTTAAGAGGGCTGCCAGAATCTGGGCTGGGCTTTTGCAATGAATTTATTCAATAAATGACATTACAAAAAGGTTGCATTTCCTTCCTACCCACAGCCTAAATATAAACCGATTATACATTAAAGACAAAATAATGTAAGCCTCATTTATCATCAATGCAATCATACAATTACATTGTGCACTTGAAATAAATTTGCCCACTTTTACTGTAATTGCCAAGAATATTCTGGCTCTTGTCTCTAAAAATCATTGTTTTTTCATCTCTTGCTAATGTGCTTGAGGGAGGAATGCAGGAGGTTCTTAAGGCTGAGCAAGATATTGTTGTTATTCCATAAGCCTCTCTGAATAAACAGTAGTGATTCTTTGCTCCATGAGTGTTTACAATTTTATTTATTTACTTTAGTGTAAAAGGCCATGAAGATGATCAGAGGGCTCTGGTCTTCTCCTATGGAGACAGGTTGCAAGAATTAGGGTTGCTCAATCTGGAGAAGAGAAGGCTCTGGGAAGATCTCATAGCTGCCTTTCAGAACTTAAAGTGGCTTAGTAAAAAGAGAGGGAACAATCTCTAGCATGGACAGATGTTGATACCACAAGGGGAATAGTTTTAAAGTAAAAGAGAAGAGATTTAGGTAGAAATTCTTTACTGTGAGGGTGGTGAGGCACTGGAACAGGTTGTCCAGAAAGCTCTGGATGCCCCATTCCTGGAAGTGTTCAAGGTTTGAGCAACCTGATCTAGTGGAAAGTGTCCCTGCCCATGGCAGGGAGGTTGGAACTAGATAATCTTTAAGATCCCTTCCAACCCAAGACAATCTATTCTACAAAGAAAGATAAAAGCATTTTACTCGGGCTTTTCACTTAGGCCAAATAATTTTATCATTCTGATCTCATGCACGTTTTTGTTAAATCAACTGGCCATTTATTGAGTAAGACATCCTTACTGTTCTAAATTGTGCCCCATGGAGACCTTTTTCAGTTTAGCTTACACTCTCAGTGGAGAACCAGCAGTATTTATTATGAGGTCTGAACAGCAGGATGACAATTTACACTGTTTGGGAGATTCTGTGTAACCCTTTTACATCTTGTCATAAAAAATAACAGTCTTAAGCAACGCATCCACACAAACCCAAGAGATCACTCTTTCTGTGAATGTCACAATTTTGTAACAGAACAAATTACATAGGACTGGTTACAAAGAAATTGAAAAAATGCATAAACTATCATTGATTTCAATGGGCTTCACAGCCAGCTTAGTGTTCCAAATTTGGACTAAGTTTGCCCACATACACAAAACATTACATAATGTTTCTTATCTGCTTAATGTTTCCTAGAGAGTTTATTATGCTTTTCAAAAGCAGAATGAAACATGAAAAAACATTTGCACAACTAAGGAAATCACTCTCACACATTAACTGATGTAACATGACAGTAGACAGCAAAGATGTTCTTTCCTATTAAGTAAAATACAACTTATGTCAATTAAATAATTGACCAGGTGCCTCTAAGAAATAGGTGTATATCAGGGGAAATGTCATGCCAAGAACATTCAGTTTGCATTAGTAAAAACTTAGAAACAACTGAAGTAACAGAAAAATGTGATGATATTAAAATGAACTTATTACATCTCTAGGAAACACCTTTAATTGTTCAGATTCAATTTTACATTATCCAGGGGAAGAAAGGAGGAGCATGTACTAATATTTTTGAAGAGCTGTGAGCACTAAACTACTAGTTCTAAAATAAAGTGCATTCAGATGTAAGATTTTGCTTTATCAGGAGGAGAGGATACAACTGGGACTTTCAGATCACAGCTCAGATTCTCTCCTAAAATACAGTTCGTCTCTTATCCCCTCAATGCTTAAGGTAGCCATTTTTGAAAGATAGATTTGTATTAAGAGAATTACAAAAGCTAAATTTTATTTTAAATTTTACAGGTAAACACTACATAAATTTTTTAATAATACTCTAAAATATTGTTTCTTTGTTTTCTGCCATTGCTTCTGAGTCAAACTTCTATTTATTTTCCTAAATAACTCCCATTAATTTTTCAAGAATACAAATATTCAACAGACTAAAGATAAAATGACTTAAATTTTTCTCTAAGCAGGGTCATAATTTAAAAAATAATTGCAAAAAAGTCAATTGATTTGAACTTGAGACTAACCCAAGTCTGTTTAGAAATATGAATTTTAAGATAGCCTTGATATCTGCAGTCATATTAGCTTATCGATCTTCTATCAGCTGGGATGCTTTGGCTGCCACTTCAAGTATTAAGCATCAGTCTGAGTTGGAAGCAAGCTGGGAAATAACACTTCAGGAACAGCCTGAACTTTTCCCCACACACTTTTCTCTTAAAAAAATTAAAAAGAGTGGTGTTCTTGTTGAGAAGACTCCCGCAGTCCTCACTCTGCTGAGACAGTCCTGAATAGAGTATGGCACAGTCAAGAGCTTCATTGTAGACTCTTACTGAGTTACAGCAAAGGGAAATTCATGTTCCTTCTTATTGCAGCAGCACATTTCTGTGACACATCATTCCGTCTTTAGCTTAACATCTGATGACAACTGGCAATAAGGCAATTAGGAAGATGCAAGTGCTGACTGGAATTATAAATAGTCTATTA
The DNA here is from genome assembly GCF_003945725.1 of Corapipo altera. Lineage (NCBI taxonomy): Eukaryota > Metazoa > Chordata > Aves > Passeriformes > Pipridae > Corapipo > Corapipo altera. The sequence continues at coordinate 7,316,099 of NW_020884886.1, forward strand.
AATGCAAAAAGTGTTATGTTCTCTGTTGGACTGTCCTGTTGCCGGATTGTGCACTCCAAACCAGGAAATGTCCAAGTTAAGTGTCCTTTACTCTGCTCTCTGGTGCATATGGATTACAATACAGTCTTTAATTACATGATTTCAACAATTTCTCATATAATAGAGTTCAAAAAACATCCCATAGTTTTCAATTTTAGCTAGAAAAACAAAGATTACTGCAGTACTCCTTTTTTTTCCTTCTTCTACACAGATTAGATGGTCATGATATTTCTAATGCTCTAAATATTGAGTTAAAAAATTGCAGTAGAAAAGTATGATTAAAATAAATATTTGTGGCAAATAGAACATATATATATATGAAAAAAAACTCGTCAGAATAAATTCTCCTTTTGTAACTTATATTTTAGATGGCTTTTATTTAATTTTTAACAAACATTTTTAGTAATGGGAAAAAATCTTTTCTTGAAATATCTCTATATAAAAATGTTACAACAAAGCTGGATTTTGTTGAGGCTTATTAGCACTATGTTATTACTGTAATTACTGCGTGTCCTAATCACTATTTTTTTTACATTTTTGTATTCAGAACATGCATTAAACAAGGGGAGTGCTACTCCCTTTTGTGAGACGGAGAAATAAAGCACAAAGACATAGGTTCCTAAATGTCTTTAGCACTCACACTGCCTTCTGCACTGATGTTCTTGACATAGCTGGAGCTCAAGAACATATATACAGGTTGCATTTAAGTACTAGATGTGATGGGCACTGATAGCTGGGAAAACAGCCTGGACTGTGCAAGAAGAATCCTCTCTCAGGTGCTAGTCCATACTAAGTAGTGCCTCGTGCCGCTGGGCCCATGCTAAGTTGTCCATCCTTCCTTCTCTGATAGCTTTCATGGCCCAGGTTGCTTTCTCCACTAGCAGTCCAGCCTGGGCTAGTGGCTTGACTGCTTAGCACAGATAAATCTATTTTACCTTACTCAAACTATTCAGAGCTCTGCAAAATCCTAAACTCTTGGCTCCATTTGCAGTCAGTTAGTACCACTGCAGGCATCAGGAGTACAAGGTCAGGTAGTACCACTGCTACCTCTTGTAGAAACCTCTTTCAGAACAAAATAAATCTCTCTCTGGAAATGCATATCTTTTTCTTTGCACTGTGAGGAGGAAACCTTGGTATCTGATATAGACTGGATATTTGTGCTGGTTTAAAAGTTAACCAGCAGGGGAAAATGAACTCAAAAGAGAGACCACAAGTCAGAATAACAATTTATTAAAAACAACACAACAAGTATGATTATATAGACAAACAACCGAATTCAATCCACAAAAACCCAAATGTACAACCCAGCACCCTGGGATATGAACAAGCAGGGTTTCCCGGGCCCCCCCCGAGTCCAAAGTAAAGGGGGAAGCGGAAAAAACCTGCTGGTGGGAGAGCTATTGCAGTCCAGTTGAGGGTGGTGGTCTCAGTCTGGTTGAGAGTGGTGAGCTGTAGTCAGGTTGAGAGTGGTGAGCTGCAGTCTTCCTCTGGATCCCACGAGTGGAGAGAGTGCAAGGTTCTGAAACTCCAGGTTTATATATTCTCCAGCTTAGGCAGCAATGCTTAGCCCCTCCCCCAGAGTGGGGAATTCCATAAAAGGATGTTCAGTCCTTCCCTCAGAGTGGGGAATTCCATAAAAGGGT